>NW_007247774.1:416494-450058 GCF_000164805.1 Carlito syrichta | reverse complement strand
GGCGTGGTAGCGCATGCCTGTAATTCCGGCTACTTAGAAGGCTGAGGCGAAAGGATCGCCGGAGCCCAGCAGGTCGAGGCTGCGGTGGCCGGGAGCGGCCACTGTACTCGAGTCTGGGCAACAGAGTGAGACTCCAACTCAAAAAAAAAAAAAAAAGGCAGGGCCTTTAAAAAGTGATTAAGTCATGAGGGTGGAGCCCTCATGAACGGATTACTAGTCTTATACAAAGAGGTGATAGGGAGTTGTTTACTCCTTACAACATGTGAGGACACAGCAAGAAGGTGCCATCTTGGAAGATGGAACAGGATGGCTAGACCCCTGTACTTACCAAAAAAACACAAACAAATATTGAACTTCAGCCAATGTATGCATGCTAAAATGCCTGGGGGGGAGGGGGTGGAGAAAGTGTATCGATGTCTACAACTCACTTTGAAAGTCTCCAAGAGACAAGGTGAATTGATAGATGGGTAAAATGATGGATAGACAGGCAGTGATAAAGCAAGTATAACAAACGTACACAGGTGTTCATCATACTACTACTTTTGCAACTGCTTGTATGTTTGAAAATTTTATAATAAAATGTCCAAAAAATTAATCCAATGGGCTAGGGAGACGGGTCAAAGTCAATTGGATGAGCTTTGATGACAGTCAAGGACCAGTGTAGATACTCTTTTGCTTTTACAGGAATGAGAAAGTCATGTCCCCCCAGCTGTTCGTGTACATACGGAATGGGCTGCACCCAAGGCTATTTTGAGCTGCCGCTGTAAGAGATGCTGGACAAAAAGATGTTTCTATAATCCTTAGTCATGGTATTGGGCAAGCTATTCTACTCCAAACTCTCCACACCCTCTTAAGATAAGAGGTCCTGCTTTCTAAGAGACATTGGCAAATGAGTGTGCATCAGTCAGAATAGGCTGAGTTTTACTGCAATAACAAAAGATTCCCAGATCTTAATGGCTTCTCTCTCATGTCCCATGTCTACTGTGGATTAGTAGTGGCTCTAATCCATGATATCTTTGTTCTGGGACCCAAGCTGACAGAGCAATTTTTTGTTTTGTTTTGTTTTGTTTTTGTTTTATAGACAAAATCTGGCTCTGTCGCCCAGACTAGAGTGCAGTGGCACAATCTTGGCTCACTGCAGCCTCGACCTTCTGGACTCAAGTGATCCTCCTGCCTCGGCCTCCCAAGTAGCTGGGATTAAAAGCGGGTATCACCACACCCAACTACATTTTTTGGAAGGGGGGTAAAAATGAGATCTCGCTATGTTGCCCAGTCTGCCTCAAACTTCTGGCCTCAAGTAGTTCTTCCACTTCTTACCTCCCAAAGTGCTAGGATTGCAGGCATGAGCCACCACCCCAGCCAGAGTACTTATCTGAAACATTCTGTATAGTAGCAGTGAAAAAAAAGATAAGGTAAAGCACAGGCTGGCTCTTATAGGGTACTAAAAGGGGCTTATGATGCTTCTGCCCATGTGTCATTGCCAAAATAAGTCACACGGCCATGCCTTAGTTCAGCTAGACCTGAATACTCCACCTTCCTGCAGCGAGAGGCATAGCAGACTGACCAGCAGTGGCTGGATCTAGCCAAAGAACCCATCAGAATGGTGTAAAGTTTGGGAAAGGTGAGGGTTAGGGGAGAGGAGGCTGAGGGACGACATGCTGGAGTTTGTCAAACAGTTTAGAGGAGGCAGGACAAGACTCGTTCTGCACAACTCCATTGGTAGCCTGAGGACGTTTCCACTGGCTGAAAGTCACTGGCTTTTGGTCACCGCATGAAGCACATTCTAACAAGAAGGACTGCCAAGTGATGGGGAACAAGGAGGCACATGTTACCTGGGCACCTCCATGGGCCAGCAGGGTGCCAGCCCTTGAAGACAGTGTTGCACTCCATCCTCCTCCTCTCCCTGAAAATACCAGCTCCAGCTGCCCACACAGCAGTGAGCTCCCTACCCCTGAAAGGGTATGAGGAGAGCTTGGGTGCTCATGCAACAGTGCTGTGGATGGAGCCCCTGCATCAGGAGGATGAGATCAAACCAGAACAAGCCAGTCAGGGCAGCCTCCAGGCTGCATCTTTTAGGAGTGTGGTTCCATGCAGAAAGGCCCTGGGACGAAACAACTGGGAGAGATGCTATGCTCCCTCTCGTCAGCATGTGCCATTCTCAGCTGCCCGCTGGATTGCCGCACAGTCAGGGTTCCAAACTAGCATGTTTTCTTGGCAGGGCTGCAAGACGGATAACCTCCCGCCTTGGGCAACTGTCCTGGCCCCGAGACCTTGAATCCTGGCCAGGACTATTACTGACCATCCCTGTGCCCTAGAGCAAGGGGCTTATCTACAGCAAGAGGGCGCTAAACTAGCACACTTGCAAGTGACGCAAGTGGCCCAGGCTGGCCGGTGACTCCAGGTCTCTCCAGGTGAGGGTTGAGGCCGGTGAGGCTCCCATGACCCACTCGGGGCCTTACGGCGATCGGCAGTCCCGGTGACGCCACACTCCCGCCATGGGCCTGATGTCCATAGAGAAACAGACTGCTCATTCGTTCCCAAAGTTATCAGACCCAACTCACTGTGGTAATAAGCCTTTGTGTAAGAACAACTTTTCCAGTTTGCAAAATGCAAACTGATGAACTCTGCAGCCTCCAAGCCTGTGTCCAGACATGATGGCCATCCAGTCGGGGACTCATATTGATCCTAGTCTGACTGCTAGTCCTGAAGAGGGCAAGGGGGAGGGGAGTAGGGTCCAGCCTGCAGCCCAGACACCTGCCTATCCCCTGGGCCCTCTCTGCTTGGCCAGCGAGGTCAGCAGATCATCGGCTGGAAGGCCAGCTCCCCTCTTCACCTTCCATTCTGGCAGCAATTTAGTTTACAAAGGAAGCTTCTCTACTCCCAGGAGTGTACCTGACCTCACAGCTTCCTTAGAGAGGAGCTTGCTCAAGGCCACACCACTGGCAAGGGACAGGCAGGGATGGAAACCCACATAACCTGTCTCTCAGAGCCCAAGGCAGCTCACACAGTTGCCCTCCCTCCAACTCTGCTTGTAGGCAGCTCTTCTTGTGGCCAGGAAGCCCATTGGCTTCTTCCCTCAGCCCTGACAAGGCCGCCACATCCTGGGTTAACACCCAATGAATTTGGCACGCACTGTGCAGTGTCACTTTAATTAGAGGACAGATGAGATGGAAGCTGCCAAGGCATTCACAGTGACCCTTCCCTTGTACCCTGCAGGCCCCTCCCTGCTCCAGCTCAGCCTAGTGCAGAGCCTGGTCAGTCACAGGCCTGAGGCTGGTGGTGTGGAGGGGAGGGACAGGCCTGGCGCCAGGGCTGGCCAGCAAGGGGCCAGGGACCGCAGAACTACTCACGTACACACATTTCTGAGCATCCAAATTCCTTGACCTGCCTCCAGGGGTCAAGGCCCTCACCCCTCCCCTGGGGACAGACGCCTTCTGCACTCAGCCAGAGGTGGCCCAAGAATTCTGGTTGCCTTAACTTCATGCCCCAACCTCAGCAGAGAGGCACACAGAAGGCCATATCCACCAAGCCCTCCCAGTCCCTACCCTACCCGAGGCATGCATACTCGGAGGCCACGCACATTGAATCCTGACCCCTCGAGGATGCTGCCCTGCCTGGGCTCCCTGCCATCCCCATTCCCTGCAGGCTCCCGGAGAGAGAGGAGAACCCTCTCTCTCCAGCCTCAGAACTGTACCCCCTTCCCACCCCATCCTCTCCCTTTCTTGGTACCTGAGTTAGGAACTTGCCTCCGTCCTGTCGGCCTGTGAGGTGCCACTTGGGTGATTCATTTCAGTTTTCCCTTCATATCCCTTCCCATGAATGTCCTTAAATACACACACATCCATAAAACTATCTAGTGTGGTTCAGTACGTGCCTGTGTTTACACAAGTGTTTTGTTTGTTTTGACTCGGCACTATGTGTCACCTTGTTCGTGGCTTCCGATGGCCTTTTTCATCAGTTTTGGAGACAGGGTCATGTGAGCTGTGCCACTATAGTAGGAGGCCAAGCAAGGAGCCCCGTGGTCAAATTTGGGGTCATGTTTGAGCTGTTTACATTGCCAAGCCTGGCCAGGCCCCCCCTCAATACCTCAATGGCTCTGCAGCCTCCAGTGTTCCCATGATGATCTGTGTAAGAAAGACTTTTAAGGAACCCATGGAGGGTAGCTGTGATGTGAACCAGATACCAATGTGGTAGCCAAACTGGGAGAAATGGGAGGCCATGAGTTTCATCCCCAGGATCACAAAGACCTCCAGAAAGGCCCTGTCATCCCATGAGCCATGAGACTAGGGTCTCATGACCACTGTATCTAGCTCCAAGGCGGGGCGGTGCTCCTGATTCCTGGTGATGCTATGTGGCAGGTGCAGGTGTTATTGGGACGTTGTTCACCACCTCACAACCATGAGGTCAGGGAGAAAAGCCCCTCTGCCCCACAGTTACTGGTGTTGTTTCTGAGCCTAGTTCAGTCTTGCACTAACAAATCACACCTCACATCCCTGACCGGGTTCCCTGCAGCCACCCTCAAGTGGTCATCTCTCCTGAGAGTGCAGGATGTCCCCTAAGTTCCATCCCATTGTCCCATCCTCATTTCTCCTTTGTGGAGGTTTCTCACTTTGTGTGTGTGTGTTTATCACTTCTTCTGAGGTCTGTATTTTGTAGACGGCCTCTGATGCTCTCTGGAACCGGCTGGGTTTGGTGAGTTCTCTCCAACATGCCTCATCTTTGCGCTTTGCAGTGTCGCTCCCTTTCTACCACCCTGGATGTGCCAGTGGCCTCCACCTATGTCTGTGAAATGAATGAATGAACAGACTCTGGGATGGGCCTGAGAGGTGGTGGACCCAGCCTCCCACCAGGAGACTCCCTCCCTGCGTTCTTGGAGAGCGGGCACCCTCCTCCAGGACCAGGACCTCCCTCTTCCCTGGCAGCCTGGGCCACCTGCACTTCTTGGGCTCATTTGGCAAATCCTAAGCAAGGCCCAGAGACAGAGCAGTGAGCAGAGAGGGCCTGTCCTGAGGCATTCCCTCTGGGTTGCAGCTTCCCGCTGACCAGCCAGGGAGCCACAAGGCTTGAAGGGAGGAGACAGGCACTCATCAGGTGTGATCAGTGAAGGTTTCTGGGGGGCATGGGACTGAGATGGGCCCTGAAGGGCAAGTGTCGTATCGACTGTGGACATAGGGAGTGAGGGGAGAAAGGAGAGAAGGTTCCAGATAAAGGCAACTGTGTGTGCACAGGCTCAGCACAGGGGAAGTGAAAATTGCTAGGAGTGATCAAAAGTCTAGTTTAGGGGTTTCTGCATATGGGAAGAGGAAGAGTGGGTGCTGAGGCTGGAAAGGCAAGAAGGCCCAAGGGGGGCAGTGGCAGGCCCCCCAGCCAAGTTGGGCAACCCAGAATCTCCTTGGTATGAGGCCAGCTTTTACCCAGAAGCAGCCAGGAAGAGAGCAGTGTCAGATGCTTTCTCAGGAGAGAAGATATTGCTGACCACAGACAATGCCAATGTGGATGGCAGGAGAAAGGTTGAGACTGAGGGTGATAGCAGAGTCCCCAGAAGAGGATCTGATTGCCCAGAGAAAGAAGAAAGAGGAGGGAGAAAACAGTCAAAGAGAGACCCAGGAAACACATCCTTTGAGGGCCAGGGGGTGGAAGAGACAGAGACAGGGTCAGAAGCCAAAAGAAAGAAGGGGCCAGGGACGCTGAGGGGAGAGGGGATTCCAGGCAGCAGAGAGGAAACATCCTGCAGCTCTGTGGAGTTGCTCCAAGGAGGAAGGCTAAGGAAGGACCTTGCAATCTGGAGACTGGAAGCGGGCAACTGATGGCATCAAAAAGGCATGTGGGCCGCAAGCTTCTCCCTGTGAGGAAGGATTGAGGCAGAGGATAGGGAAGGGCTCTGTTGCTTCTCTGGATTGAAAAGACCAAGGCTGCTGAAATGAGGAGCAAGATGTAGGGAGAAAATAGGGGAGCTCATGGGGAAGCCGGAGGGATCGGAATCTGAGGACCAGGCAGTCGGGCCCACCTCCCTCTCCCCACATTGAGCTCTGGGGAACCATGACTTTCACAAGCTGCAGGAGAATGCCAGCAGCTGCCCCTTGAGCACCATTTCGCTGTGTGTGAGTGGAGGACACCAAGCAGAAGTAGCCTGAGGGAAGGCTCAAGACAGGCCTGGGACAGGCAGCAGGGCCTAGGCCTGAGCTCTGGGAGCAGCTGCCCACAACGTGCAGAATCCAGCACCAATACAGATCACTTCGTCAGTCTATTAACTCATTCATTCCTCCGTCCCAAGGTGAGCATGTTTCGTGTGCTGGGCCCTGTGCTGGGATGAGACCCTTGAGGAGCCACAGTCTGGTAGAAATACAGACCCATAACTAAACCCTGACCACATAGGCTGATGCTGCTGGAACCCAGGGCACTCAGGACAGAGAAGGGAGGCCAATCAACAGAAGAGGAAGAGATGTCAAAATCTCCTTGAAGAGTGACTCTTTCAATGGACAATCCAAAAACGCAGTTGAGAAAACAAAATCATTTGCAAATACCAGCAAACAATAAATACTTAAGAATAAATTATAAAAGAAGAGAAAAATTTTTACTCTGATAACTACAAAACACTGTTGACATAAATTCAGGAAGATCTAAATAGATGAAAAGATATCCCAAGCTCATGGATCAGAAGATTTAATATCGTTAAGATGAAAATACTCCCCAAAGTGATCTACAGATTCAATGCAATCTCTATCAAAATTCCATCTGGCTTCTTCCAAAAAAATTGACAAGCTGATCCCAAAATTCATATGGAAACATAAGGGACCCATACTAGCCAAAAACAACACTGAAAAAGAACAAAATTGGAAGATTTCCACTATCAAAATTTACCACAAATCTATATTAATTAAGATTGTGTAGCACTGGCATAAGGATACAAATCTCATTCAAGGGAATAGAATTGGGAATCTAGAAATCAACCCTAACACTATGGTCAATTGATTTTCAACGGAGGCAAGATAAGCCAATGGGGGAAAGAATAGTCTTTTCAATAAGTGGCGCTGGGACCACCGAATATCCACACGCAAAAGAATGAAGTTGGACACCTACCTCACACTGTATACAAAACTTAACTCACAATGTATCAAAGATTTCAATGTAAGAGCTGAAGCTCTAAGACTCTTAGAAAACATAAATATACATCTTGGGTTGTTGGATCAGGCAAGAGTTTTTTAACTGTGACACTAAACGCATAAGCAACCAAAAAAATAGATGAATTGAACTTCTTCAAAATTAAAAACATTTGTGCTTCAAAAGATATCATCTGGAAGCCGGGCTCAGTGGCTCAGCCTATAATCCCACACTGTGGAAGGCTGAGGTGAGTGGATTGCCTGAGCCCACTGGTTCGAGACCCACCTGGGCAACTTGGCAAGACCTCATCTCTGCAATAAATCAAAATATTAACCAGGCGTGGTAGCGCGTGCCTGTAGTTCTGGCTACTTGGAAGGCTGAGGCGGAAGGATCGCCGGAGCCCAGCAGGTCAAGGCTGCAGTGGCCGGGAGCGGCCACTGCACTCCAGTCTGGGCGACAGAGTGAGACTCCAACTCAAAAAAAAAAAAAGATATCATCTAGAAAGTAAAATGACAACTCGATGAACGGGAGAAAATATTTGTAAGTCATCTGATAAGGGACTTGCATCTAGAATATATTTTAAAACCCTAACAATCCAATAATAAAAAGACAAGTCATTCAGTTTTAAAGTGGGCAAAGAATCTAAATAGACATTTCTCCAAAGAAGATATACAAATGGCCAAAAAGATGAAAAGATGTTAGATATCATTAGTCATCAGGGCAGTGCAAATCAAAACCACAATGAGATATAACTACACACTCACCAGAATGGTCAGAATAAAAAAGACAGATCATAACAAGTGTTGGTGAGGATGTGGAGACACTGAAACCCTCATACACTACTGTTAGAAATGTAAAAAGGTGAGGCTGCTCCAGAAAACAGTCTGGAATTTCCCAAATGTCAAACATAGAGTTACCATATGACCAAGCAATTCCACCTCTAAGTATGTCTCCAAAAGAAATGAAGACATATGTCCCCATAAAAACTTTTATACAAATGTTTATAGCAGCATTCTTTATAATAACCCGGAAGTGGAAATAATGCAAATGTTCATCAACAGGCAAATAGATCAATAAAATGTTGTAGAGTCATATAATGCAATATCATTTAGCAGTAAAAAATAATGGAACCTTGACACATGCCACAGCATGAACAAGCCTTGAAAACATTACGTTCAGTGAGAGGAGTCAGTCACAAAAGACCACATACTGTATGATCCCATTTCGGTTTTTTTTTTGAGTTGGAGTCTCACTCTGTCGCCCAGACTGGAGTGCAGTGGCCGCTCCCGGCCACCGCAGCCTCGACCTGCTGGGCTCCGGCAATCCTTCTGCCTCAGCCTTCCAAGTAGCTGGAACTACAGGCGTGCGCTACCACACCCGGTTAATTTTTTTATTTATTGTAGAGATGAGGTCTTGCCAAGTTGCCCAGGCGGGTCTCAAACCCGCGGACTCAGGCAATTCACTCACCTCAGCCTCCCAAAGGCGCAGGATTACAGGCTGAACCACCGAGCCCGGCTGTGATCCCATTTCTAAGAAATGTCCAGAGTAAGTACGAATCCATTGAAACAGAATAGAGATTAGCAGCTGCCTAGTGCTGGGAACGGTGGGTGGAGTGAAGGGTCGAGAGGCAAAGGCCAAAGATACAGGGGTTTGGAGGAGGGGTGGTGAAAGTGTTTTAATATTGATTGCGGTGATGATTGCACACTCTGGAAATATCCTAAAAACCATTGAAGCATGTACTTTCAATGGATGAATTATATGGGACATGACTTATATCTCAGTAAAGATATTAAAAACCTCCTTAGAGGGGCACTGGCAGGAGTTCCATCCTCTTTTCCAGTCCACAAAACTTCAAGGAGAGGAAGGATCGCAAACCCCAAGGACCAGAGCCCAGCAGCACCACAGACCTGCTGGCTTGCCTTCTCCGGGTCACCTCCTCTCTCTGACCTCAGTCTCCTCATCTCAAGGATGCAGAGACCGGATGATTTCTGGGGACCTTTCTATCCCTGATGTGTAGTGACTCTGGGTTGTTGGGGCCCTTTGAGCCAGCAGCCTCAGTTCTGGAAATCTAGCCTGGGGAGCTGTCCTCATGGAGGTAAAAAGCTCTATGCTCAAATAATGTTCAGTGCAGCATTTTCTGCGGTGGTTAAAAAAAAAAGAAACCACCTAAGTTTCTGACAAGAGAAGCATTATATAAATTATAAACAGCAACTGTGCCATTTTAAGCAGGGCCTGTAAATACTGACAACGGGGAATATGCTGCCGATGGGATGTTCACTGAAGGAAGCACGTGGAACTGAGTGAGGACACAGGCTGTGAGCCAGCAAGTGACCAGAGAGCCTGGAGCGGGTAGGATGGTGGCAGTGGTGGGACTGGGAGCATGTCTCTCTCTTCTGTTCAGAAGTCCATCCATGTCCCCTTCATGGTGTCTGTGTGTACCTACAGGTCGGGTTTACCTACTGGGTCCCCCCATGTGTGATGTGTGCTCAGGTCACCTGCAGGTCACAGCAGTCCATGGGGCAGGCAGACTTGCAGCAAGGAATAGGCCACTCCTCAGGGGCCACTCCTCCAAGACAGAGCCCTCAAGGGGCAGAGCTCCCCCAGCTGCTGCGGACCACAGTAAGCTCAGGCGGGAGAGTCCTGCCTGGACACCCCATAGAGCATCCTCACCCAGCTGGAAGGGTCAACCTGGATTAGCACTCCCTGGGAGAAATGAGGGCTCAGAGGGTTCTGGAGGGTGGGAATCATGACCCCATTCCGAATTGCAAGTGTCTCCTGGAAGTTTTCTATCCATATTCCTCCACTCTGGCACTACTTGTGAATCAAAGCATCAGTGAGGGAGCCAGGAGGAAATACAAGATGGAGATATAGCCTCTTGGGTCAGCCAGGGCTTTTCTCCTAGACTCACCCAGGCACCAGGTAGAGGCCTTGAGGGGCTGGATGAGTCCTCTTCTCTAATCATGTCAGGCCGGACCCAGTGCCAAGCCCCTCCTCCCCAGCCCCCACCCCCATTCCCCCACCCCCACTATCCTCCAGCCCTTAACAGGTCCAGGGCATAGCTGGTCGAAGTCTGGGCCCAGGGTGCAGACTTTCCTCACCTGGGTTGAGAGCCTACCTTCTTCCCTCCCACCACCCCTTGCCTCCTGTGGGTGGCTCCTCCAAGCTTTCAGGTCCTCACTCCTACCCCATACTTCACAAGGACAAAGGAGGCAAACCCTCCCCCAACTCCTCATCCCCTGCATGTGGGAGGAAAGAAAGAGGGAGGAGGTGAAGGAAGTGAAGGAGGGTGGAGGGACAGAGGGAGGGAGAGCTGAGTGAAGCTGCTGTTCGTCGGAGTCTTCCCCACCCCGCTCCAGACCTCGCTGGCTTGTGTCTGGGTACCGGCCATGGGAGCCCTTGCTGTCTGGTGGCCTCTGTCCATCACTCTCGGCTGTCCTCAGCTGCAACCCACCAGCAGCTAGCCAGGGGTGGAGCATGGCAGGCTGGTGAACAGGGCAGGGCTCTGGTCTGGGTTCCAGGCCTCACCTGCATCCTGCTTGGTACCATCTGCCTTGGCAACTGCTGTCCTTGAGCCTCAGAGACAGGGAGACAAGGCAGGCAAAGGGACTTCCGCAGACAGGGATTCTGGGAGGAGGCAGTGGTGAGGGTGGGGTGGAGTGTGCTCAGGGTCAGGGATCATACCCCTGAGAGTCTTGAGGGTCTTTTCCATCTTCCAAAGCATTTCCACATTCCGGCTTCAACCCATCTCACACCACCGACCCTGGCCTGAGACAGTCAGGACCAGCCTCATTTTACAAATGAAAGAGCCATTTGCAGACCAAGGTCTGTGCTGGCTGCTGGGGGTTCTCAGTCCAGGGAGAGGCAGACAGATGCACTGAGAATGGTGCTGCTAGGAAAGGGCCCCGGCTGCCGCATGTCTTCAGGCTGCAGAGACCCAGCATGGGAGCCCTGAAGCCAGGCCCTCACATTGGCCTCCCGGAGCAGTGAACCTGGAAGGAAGCCCAGAATGAAGCAGGCTGGGAATAAAAGGCCAGAAGAGGGAAGGGGCATGCAAAGGCCTAGGACAATGCAAAATAGCTTCAAGCACTGAGGGCTTACTAAGCACCCAGGTGCCTGACATTACCTCATTCCATCTTTCCCGTAATTCTATCACTGTCTCAGTTCACAGATGAGGAAACTGAGTCTCATGGTACACAACTTAGAGTTCCTCCTAAGATTTTTGCAAGTCAAGGTAAGCTAACTGCTATAACAAAGAATCACCAAATCCCTATAGCTGAACCCAAATTGATTTCTTGCTCACATCACAGTCCAGGGCGAGTCCAGGCGGTGACTCAGGGACCCAGCCTCCATTTGTCCTCTGGTGCTGCTGTCTTTAGCTGTGGCCTTTAGATTTACTGCAAAAGGGAAACTGAGTGGAGGATCGTGCTTGGGAGACTTCTATAGGCCACAGAGATATGGCACATGTCTCTCTTTTGCCCCCCTTTCCACTGGCCCAACTCATCTCTGGATTAAGAGTCCAGCTGGCCGTGGTGGTTCACATTTGAAATCCCAGTACTTTGGAAGACTGAGGTGGGAGGATGGCTTGAGCCTAGGAGTTTAAGAACAGCCTGGGCAACATAGTGAGATCTCATATCTACAAAAATAAAAAAAAATTAGCCAGGCGTGGTGTCACGTGCCTGTATTCCCAGCTACTTGGGAGGCTGAGGTAGAAGGACTGTCTGAGCCCAAGGAGGTCAAGGCTGCAGAGAGCCATGATCGCACCACTGCATTCCTGCCTGGGTCCCAGAGTAAGACTGCTACTCAAAAAAAAGGAAGAAAAAAAGGGGGGAAAAAGGGCCTGGAAGATGTGGTCTAAGGATATTCAGGAAGAAAGGAACACCAAGGGTGTCAGGGAACCCTAGATGGCTCATCCCTGAGTATTCGATCCTGAACTTGTGAACCAGAGACCATTGCCTCCCACACAGCAGAGAGGAACTGGGTACCTTGGAGGCATGGCAAGTAACTGGGATGGTGTCTGGACTTTGTCCTGCGAGCAGCGAGGAGCCACTGGCAGGCTTTAAGCAGGGAAGTGCCGTGGGCAAGTCTGTGTTGCAGAGAGATAAGACTGCCCAGGAGAGGACAATCAGGAGGCAGAAGCCTGCGGTTATGTGAGCAGCCCCTAGTCCCTGGTGACCCCAAGTTGAGTCTTTAGACCCCTGCTCCAGTGCTCACCCTCCTCCATTCCAGTTCATCATGAAATCCTGATCACCCAAGACTCAGCCATGCCTTCTCTACAGAGACACTGGGCAGGACACCTCAACCCCACCCCAGAGAGCAGCTGAGAGAAGGCCACCTTGACTCTGGGAGGCTGTAATTCTATTGCCAGCGTCTGGGAGACAGCAGGGGCAGAGGGACTGATAACCACATTTTGCTCATTGCAGGCGCCGGGGACATCACTCAGGCCCACTGAGGGCCATTAACCCAGACTGAGTGTGCCCTGCAGGGAAATCATCTCCCAGAAGCCTCATGACAGCAGGGTCTTGCAGTGGGAAACTGAGGGTGGACCTTGGCAGGGCCATTCCAGAGGCTAGGAAGCCGGCAGCTTCTGAGAACTATGGTCAGGAGGTTGGAGAGCCCAGACCTAGATAGAGTCTTCACCCATCTCACCTGGGGCCATACGTTGGGCACACAGGACAGTGGGAAAGGAGCAAGGGGAAGGACAGGTGTCCCACCCCAGGAGGAAGCTTTGATGATGCGGGTAGAGAATCAAGGCCTGGACCCTGGCTCCTCCTTGGTTGGAGAGGATAGGTGTTTCCTGATGTGTATGGGCCGCCTAGTACTCGGGTACATACTGGCTCCCATAAACCTCCTCACACCCCTTCCTGCCCAGTGCTGTTTGGGGATACCATTCCCTCCTCTGTCCATTGCAGGCCCTTTCAGCTTTGCAAGCGGAGATGGGTGGGTCCCCTGTGGGATTTGCCCTAGATCCCTGATCTTGGTGGCAGCTGCAGGTCCTTCCTCACCCTCATCCTCACTCCCCATCACGGGTCTTCAGGGCAATCACAGTGGCCCCCGTAACAACCACCCCAGTGTGGGCTCCCAGACAGGCCTGGTCCCGGCCTTGATTTGTACGACCTCACCTCATCTTCACCAACCTTTTGAGCACTGTGCTTACCCCAGTCCACAGAGGATGGGCTGTTGCCCAGAGAGAAAAGGTTTGTCAGGTCACATGAACCGCCAACTTCTTTCCTACCCTACCCCTTCCTCTCCATCCTCAGACCTCTGACATTCCCGCCTTCTGCAGATCCCTGTAGCTGAGGATGTTATAACCACACCTTCCCCCGCCCGCCCCCCACGCCCCCCCAGGAAGGATGGGAAACTCGCTGCCCCACCTTTACTGACAAAAGCAGCCAGAGAGGATCCCCAAAGGGAGGTGGATTAGTTGGCAGCTGAGAGGCCTACTTACAAGTCAGCCCTAAGGGCACTCTGCCAGACTTGGGGGAGGTGACCGGAGGAAAAAGGTGGCTACAGGCTAAAGGGATGCCCAGGCCAGGTGTGGTAGCTCATGCCCGAAATCGCAGCACGTTGGGAAGCTAAGGCAGGGGGATCGCTTGAGGCCAGAAGTTCAGAACTGATCTGGGCAATATACTGAGACCCCATCTCTATTAAATAAATAAGGTAGATCTAGTAGTGTTAGGATCTGTGCTCATTTCAGTCACTTAATCTAATGAGGTGTCACCTGCAAGCTTGTGCCCAGATGAAAATTACTGGTATTCGAATTTCTTCACAAACGGCCTCTGCAGGTACCCAAAGGTATGACTTCAACTCCTCCATGTTGAGGTCACATATTACCTCTCTCTCCGCCAGGGTGCTATCCT
Organism: Carlito syrichta; assembly: GCF_000164805.1. Lineage (NCBI taxonomy): Eukaryota > Metazoa > Chordata > Mammalia > Primates > Tarsiidae > Carlito > Carlito syrichta. Next base: position 436,100 of record NW_007247774.1, on the reverse strand, counting down.
GGGGGGAAGAGTTTCTGGACAGTTCTCTGGCAGAAGTAACCCCTGTAGCACTAGCCCTACTAGGGGCAACACAGGGGAGGGGTGGGCAGCCTTTGGAGTCAGAAATCTGGGGGTGCACTTCCTACCCTCCAGTTTAAGGGTTATGTGCCTCTAGGCAAATTGTTTCACTTCTCTGAGCTTCAGTATCTTCATGTGTAAATAAACTAATATAGCCTAACTTGCAGGATGGTTGTGAGAGTCCCATGCCACACAGTTCATCCCATACCTGGGCACTCAGTACCTGGGAGCTACCACTGTGACTGCCAAAGTCCCGACTGCCTCGGAGGTATTCACATCTGCCCACTTTGCCACAGTCTCTAAGTGAACTTCTGAAAAACTGAATCCATTGCCTTGGTCTCCACTCCAGGTCCCCCAGTCAATCTCCAAGAGACAAAGTTGAAGATGTGAGGAAGGGCATTCCAGGCTCAGGAACAGTGACTCTTCATTCGATGATATCTAAGTGCCTGTTTCATGCAGGTGCCTTATGCCCCAGTAACTAGGACAGAAGACTCTGCCCTCGTGGGGTCAAACACGATAAGTACTACAGAAAACATAACAGAGTGTGTGATGGAGAGGGGCAATGGAAAGTCTCTCTAAGGAGACACTTTCAGTAGGTCTTTGTAATAAAAAGGAATCATGTGAAACCGAAGGGAAGAACATTCCAGGCAAAGGGAACAGCAAGTGCAAAAAAAAAAAAAAAAAAAAACCTGGCTCTCCAAGAGAAAAAAAATACATTTTACAATGCAAACAATGTGATATTGGCACAAGGATAATCACATAGACCAGTGGAGTAGAATTAAGGGTCTAGAAATAAACCCATTTGTCTAAATGATTTTCAACAAGGGTGCCAAAACCATTCAATGAGAAAAGAATAGTCTTTTCGACAAATGCTACTGGGGACAACTGGACATTCACGGGCTAAAGATATCATACCATATACAAAAATTAACTCAAAATGATCAAAGATCCAGATGTAAAAGCTTAAACTATAAAACTCTTGGAAGAAAATATAAGGGTAAATCTTCATGACCTTGAATTCGGCAATGAATTCTTAACTATGACACCAAAAGTATAAAATTAAAAAATAGATAAATGGGAATCCATCAAAGCTAAAAACTTCTTTATCAAAGGATACCATTGAGAAAATGAAAAGACAATCTACACAATGGGAGAAAGTGTTGACAAATTAAATACTTATAGATCTGATAAGGATCTAGTATACAGAATATGCAAAGAACTCCTACAACTCAATAGCAAAAAGACAGATAACCCAACTAAAAAACTGGGCAAAGGACCTGAAAGACATCTCTCCAAAGAAGATTCACAAATGGGCAACCAGCATGCAAAAAAATGTTTAACATCATTAGATTAGGGAAATGCAAATTAAAACCACAATGAAATATCATTTTACAGTCAGTAGAATGACCAAAATTTTAGAAAACAAATAATAGAAAGTGATGTTGAGGATGTGGAGAAATTTGAATGCTCATACATTGCTGCTAGGAATATAAAATGGTACAGCTGCTTTGGAAAAGAGTTCCTCAAAAAGTTAAACATAGGATTATCATATGATCCAGCAATTCCACTCCCAGATATAGACCCAAAATAATTGAAAAAAAGTACACAAGCGTTCACAACAGTACTATTCACCATAACCAAAAGGTGGAAACAACCCAAATGCCTATCACCTGCTGAATGTATTAAAAGAATGTGGTATATTCATATGATGAAATAAGAATTGCCATACAGAAGAATGAAGTACTGATACTTGCTACAATGTGGATGAACCTGGAAAACAATTATGCCGAGTAAAAGAAACCAGATTGGCAAAAGGTCACATATTATATTATTTCACTTGTATGAAATAGGCAGACTATGTAAATTCATGGAGACAGAAAGTAGATTAGTGGTTGCTGGGGGAATCAGGGAGGAAATAAGGAGTAATGAGAATAGGGTTTTCTTTTGAGATGACAAAGATATTTTGGAATGAGATACAGATATAGTTGCACAATATTGTGACTGCACTAAATGCCATGTAATTGTACCTTTATATGTTATGTTGCTTTTACCCCAATTTAAAAATAGGTTTCAGAATACATAAAAATGTCTATAAGTCAATTTTTAAAAGATGCAATTTCTTAAATGGGTAAAAGACTTGAAGAGGCACTTCATAAAAGAGGATATACAAATAGCCAATAAGCACATGAAAAGATGGTCAACATCATTAGTCACCAGCAAAATGTAAACTAAAACCCATTAGAATGGCAATTTAAAAAAAAATACAGAAAATAAGTATCGAAGAGCATATGAAAAACTAGAACCCTTGTGTTCTGTTGGTGGGAATATAAGATGGTGCAGCCACTGTGAGCACCAGGGTGGCAGTCCCTCAAAAAATGAAACATAGAATTATCTTATCCGGCAATTTCACTTCTGAGTATACACCCAAAGTAATTGAAAGCAAGACCTCAAAGAGATCTTTGTACACCCATGATCACAGCAGCATTCTTCACAATAACCACAAGATGGAAGTAATCCAAGTGTCCATCGATGGATGAATGGATGGATAAACAAAATACAGTATGTACATACAGTGGAATATTACTCAGCCTTAAAAAGGAAGGAAATTCTGACATACACCACAACGGGATAAACCTCAAAAACATTCCACTAAATGAAATAAGGTAGTCATCAAAAATACAAATACAAAAAAGTCAAACTGCATGATTCCACTTATATGAGGTTCCTAGAGTGGTCAAAATCAGAGACAGAAAATAGCATGGAGGTTGCCCAGGGGCTGGAGGTAGGGAGGAGTGAGGAATTATTGTTTAATGGGTCCAGAACTTCAGTTTTACAAGATGAAAGGAATCCTGGAGATGAAGGCGATGGTCGCACATTTTGGATAGATGGAGTATTACTGAACTGTGCACTCAAAATGGTTCAGACGGTCAGTTTTGTGCTGGGTGCATTTTGCCACAATTAAGAAAACTGGGGGGAAATATCTCCCTTCAAAGAAAAGCCTATGGGATAGGCTTTTCTTTTGGTGGGGGGACAGGTGAGTTTTTACACACTCCTTAGCAGATTCCAACTTTCGTGGCCACAAGGACATATTTCACACTCACCAGGATGGCTGAAGGTCAAAAGACAAATGACACCAAGTGCAAGTGACAATGTGAAGCAGTTAGAACTCTCGTACACTGGCAGTGAACGTACTTATGGGTAGAATCACTTTGGAAGACGGGCAATATTCACTAAAGCTAAATATTTGCTTACTTTGTGTCCTAGTAATTTCATTTCTAGATACTTACCCAAAATAACTGAGCCCGTGTGTCCACCAAAAGACATATCCATGAACGCTCATATTGGCTTTATTCATAGTTGGCCAAAATTGGAAACAACTCAAATATCTACCAACAGATAATGGATAAACAAATTGTGGTATATCCATACGATAGAAGACTATTCGGCAGTTAAAAGGAATGAACTAATACTGACTCTCCTAGACATTATATTGAGCCAAAAAAGCCAGACACAAAAGAGAACCTATGTTTTGATTATGTTTATAAGAAAGTTCTAGAACTGGCAAAATTAACTCATGTGATAGAAATTAGAATGATCTGTCTGGGGAGTCTTGACTGAGAATGGGACAAGGGGCTTCCTGGGATGAAGAGCACACCCTGCACTTTTCCCTGGGTGTTGTAGGCACATGTGGACAGCCGCTGAGCTGTGCCGTGAAGGCTGTGCACCTCACTGTCTGATCTGGGGACTCGTTTTTCAAGGTCCTCCTAAGCACAGGGTGGAAAAGGCTTGTAGAAACCTCAGTCAGAAGTTGGGGGCACGTGAAAACTGATGTGTTCATCAGTAAGTATCCCTATCCCTAAACCATACTGGGCAGGCCTGAACCCCAGGAATAGATGCAGTGTGGGCCCCAGCCAAGGAGGGGTCCTGGAAAGTATTCTGTCCCACACCGCCCTGAGCCAAATGATGAGACCTGGACCCAGAGAGGAGGGGGACTTGTCCCGTGGCACATGGCAGCAGGGCTGGGGCAGAAGGGTCTCTAGCCTCCCAGCCCAGAGCTCACTCCAGCAGCAGCCTGCTCTCCTGAAGATGTTCTGATGAAAGGTGAGGGTGTGTCTTCTGAAAATCCTAAAAGGACATTTCCATGTAGGGTCACAGGCGAGTGGGAGAGGGTCATTCTGAGATCAGATGGAGGTAGGCAAGGCATTTTCACACCTGCTCGGTGAGGCGAGAAAGGAGTAGGGTGCTAGGACCAGCCGCAGCAAGTTCTGAGGTGTCCAAGGAAGTTGGGGACCTGATGGAGGCCACACTTCTTCACCAAGACATAGTGTGTCATGGCTCAAATTGAAAAGGAACTGGGGAGCTTGGCGAATGAGTTACTTCCCTCAGAGAGAGCAGAAAGGTCCAGAAATAGAGGGGTTCCAGGGCTGGTGGCCCTTGGACAGAGCAGGCCAAGCCTGGGCCAGGGGCCCTGTAGTCCCCATATGGCCATGAGCCCCGAGCAGCTCCCAGACCTGAAGCTTCTAGAGGAGCTCGCTTCTGGGGCCCCCAACACTACCAGGCCTCCCTTGGGGTTGACAGCCAGGTGGCAGCCACCCGCTATCCAAAGATCCCATCAACTCCAGAGCCTGCCACTAAGCCTGTGGGGCGTGAGTGAGGAGGAAGGAGAAGATAGGAGAGCCTGAAATTTGTGGTCCCCACCTCCCTGATGTCCCTTACCCTGGCCTGGACGAGGCTTCTGTTGATGAGTCTTGGCTGTTAAAAATAACCCGCCTCTCCATCATCCCGACAGCCGCACTCTGGGACAGCATGTTCCAAGGCCAAGCTGCTCTCCAGGGAATGGAGCCATTGGATGAGAAGGGCTGTGGATGTTCCTGGCCGGCCTGGCCGGGAGAGTATGTCCACAGGCCTGCGACTCAACCAGGCTTCCCATCCACATGCCAGCCCTTCTGCTCCCCAGTATCCTGGGTGCTGAGTCCAGTGACAAGGGTCCCAGTGTTCCTGGGGTGCTGTGGTTACCCCAAGGCACATGTTTCTCTGGGATCTGTGGCCGCTCCTGGTGACCTGGCTTGCTCCCCTTTACATAGCATTCAGCAGAGGGGAACACTGTGCCACATGGCTTCCTCCTCTGGTCCCCCAAAATGCCCCTGGCTGGGGCCACAGGGTCTTCACAGAGGATCAGCGAGGGGAAAGAGGGACTCGGGTGCATGCAAAACCCATGTCCTTGATCCTCAGAAGCAGTCCCTCCTCTGTTGCCATCCCTTCGGCATAAGAGAGGAAGACGGTAGCAACAGCACTCAGAGCTCAGGCTCTGGAGGCAGGAAGACCTGGGTTCAGATCCTAGCACAGCCCTGACTATAATATGACCTGAAGAAAGTTACTTAACCTCTCTGTGCCCTGAGTTCCTCACTGGTAAAATAGGTGATCATGGCCCCAGCTTTGTAGCATTGCTGTGAGGACGAGACCAGTTCCAAATGCTCCTAATGCAGTGCCTGACCCACAGTGCGCCCTTGGTAAGTCGGAGGATTATAGCATCGTGGTTCATCATTGGCTATGGAGTGGAATTCCAAATCCTGCCTCCTCTGTTGGCCAGCTGTGTGGCCTTGAGCAACTTCCTTGACCCCTCTGACCCCTAACTTCCTGGCCTGTAAAATGGAATGATGACACTTCCCAGAGATATTGCAGGGCGTCTTGGGTGGGGGCCCTTAGGATGGTGCTGGGTGGTGATCAGCACTCAGCAAGTGCACAGGTCATGAGAGCAGCAGAGGTGGGCCCCAGAGAGGGACGGTGAAGGCAGGGTCGGGTCGTGGTAACGGCAGCCCCGTGGGCCTCTGTTTCTCCAGGAGCAGTTAGGTCTTCCCAGCCACACACACACCACAGAGGCTGGAGGCTCCTGGGCAAAGCGTGTGCCACCCAGGGCTCCCCCTCACCGAGGCCAAGAGCCCCACAGGCTGCCTGAGGCACCCGAAGAAAGACCCATCCCAGGCAGCAGACCCGCCTTGTACCTACTCCCCATCTTCCTGCTATCCCACTGCATCCAAGGGTAAGGGGAGAAGGAGGGAGAGAGAGAAAGCCACAGAGGGAAGCCAAGAGGGAGACTTGGGGTCCAGGTAGAAGGAAAAAAAAGAGCGAAGGGGAGCAGGAAGAAGAAACCAGAGAGGAAGAGGGAAAGGCTGGGGAGAAAGGCCCAGAGACGCAAGGGGAGGCCAAGAATCAAAAGCAAAAGTCCTGGAAAATGTCTGGAACTTTACAAAGCAGGAATGACACTTCTGAAACGATCCACATGGGAGGGAGGGGGACCAGCCTGGGAACCCCAACAGGTAGTGTCAGGGACAGTGATGGAGCTCAGGGAGCTGGAGTCAGCCCGACTCCCCTGCAAACAGAGCTTTTAGCTAAGGATGGGTAATGCGTTGCCATGGCAACACATGTCGCGTTTAGAGTCATTGCTGGTGAATAACAGAGAAAAGAGGTGGCAGCTCTGGTGGGTGCTGCAGCCCCAAACGGGGGTCTTGGAGGCGACCTTGGATGGCAGCCTCCGTCTGCCCCAGCCACACCCCAGACCCGTACCTCAGCCTCAGCCCAGCCGGGACCATCCCAGGCCGTGAGTCCACCCCAGGGCAGACATTCTGAGCCACATCCCCAGGCCCTGCCTCCTCTGCTCATCTGGCCTGGGGCTGACAGCAAACCCAGGTACCATGCCTAAACGCTGTCTCTGTGACAGGCGTCTCAACACAACCCTCTCCTCAACGACCCTGTGAATGAGTTACTGCTGGAACCTCATCTTACAGATGATAATGTATGAGTCAGAGAAGTTGAGTAACTTCTCTGAGGTCACACAGCAAATAAGCCAGAATCTGAACGAGACCCTGCTCTGCACAGTGCCTCCCCAGATGATTCCCGGGGCTAAGGACTGATCCTGGGCAGGCCTAGGGATGGGCTGTTCTTAAAAATCTCACCCTCTAGCACCTGCTGGAAAGGGTTGGAGACAGCACTTGTGGGTGAGAAGTAGAGACAGAAAATGTTCTATGAACTGACTCTCTGCAGGCATGATTCCATTTGTCCCTTGAGATAATTATTTTATTGCAACTCACTGGATACTTCTAGTATTTGTGGAATTAGAGAGCTTATCTGCAGCATAACTGTGGGCCTTGGCTCTGTTTGCTGGGGTCTCCCACGCCCAGGGGTTTGGGGGACCTTAAGGCCCAAGGTTCCCATCCAGCCCCCTCCAGCCTAGGGTAGTCCCCAAGTTTCATAACCTGTAGCATCCACAGCCGCCCTTCCTGCCTCTGTCCTCTGGGCCATTGGCCTCACACCACAGAGCCTCTCAGACAGGGCTGCCAGGTCCAGGGACGGTGGGACATCCCAGCTCTGGGGAGCTCTGAGTGCAGGGAAAAGGAGTGGCCTGACCGGGGCAGGGTGCGCAGGGCAGCTGGGAAGCGCTGACTTGGCTTCCGTGGGAGGGCATATTTGTTAGTGGGTCCCAGCCTTGGGAAGATGAGGCTCTGGTCTTTCACATGCCTCCAGGCGCCTGCCCTGGGCCCAGAGCTCTGCCTGGCTGGCGTCAGGGTGACAGAGGGCTCTTAACAACCGGCAGACACATCCCAAGGGAGCTTTCTCAAGGGCGGGACCCAGACCCCAGCATCTCTCAGAGATAACCCACAGGATCTAGAAAGGCTGGCCGTGGGTGGGGTGTGACCCAACTGGGAGAGGAGAGAGTCCAGGGCCTAGGGGCTTCTAGGGGCTGTGAGCTGCCCACCGCTGTGGGGGGAAGAGAGGTGTGTGTGTGTGTGTGTGTGTGTGTGTGTGTGTGTGTGTGTGTGTTAGAGAGAGAGATGAGACAGAGATAAGGATTTTGAGCCCTTCTAGAGAATTCATCAACAGAAAATTTGATAAAAACAAAGGAAGAGGAGAGGAAAAGAAGGCAGATAGAGAAGAGAGAATACAGAGAGCTGTTGGTCCTGCAAGGTGAAGCCTCCTCCACCCTAAACTCCCTTGCATGCCCGGGTCCAGGCCTGTCCCTGAAGCCATGGGTGACCTGCCCTCCACCTCTCCCCATACCCACAGGCCTGTTCCATGACCTCGGGCTGGCCCTCTCCAGCTGCCCCTCCTCCCCACAGCCATGTAGAAGGGCTGGAGGTGAATTTTGAGATCTGGCCGTCTTCAGGGTGGTGTGGCTGTAGACAAGGAGGTGAATTTTAACACTCCAGATAACTCTCTTCCTGCAAAGAGGGTCTCAGAAACCTGTTCCCTTTTGCCTTCACCCACAGAGTTCCTGTCTTCTGCTCTCCACTGATGGGGTCTCTAAGGAGTTCTAGGAAACAGAGGTGCTGGGCACATAGCAAGAGTTCTGGGGACACCCCCGGGTTCACAGAGACAACTGTCCCTCGCCAGGCCAGGCAGCAGCAGCCTGAGTGACTTCAGGCCAGAAAGAAGGAAACAAACAAGTTTTTTGGACGCCTTCAGCTGTGACCGCTGTCTCCTCTCCTTTGCCTCCTCCTCCTCCTTCCCTGTCCGCCCCCTCCTCCTGCTGTTGTCCTCCTCCTCCTCTGCACCCAAGGCCGGCTTCTGACACCCATCATTCTTCCCCACTTCCTGGAGGCAGGAGACTCTGACATCCCAACTTATTTTTAGTCAGCTGCCTCTGGAGCCAGGCTGCTGACCCAGGGCCTCACCCGGCCTGTTCCCTGCCCCTAGGGGGGCAGCCTGGGGCCAGAAGTCACCTCAGAACAAGAGCTAGCCCATACCGGAGCCACAGCCTGGACAGTGTGGCCCCACTCCTGCAGCCCAGCCCTCTCTGGCACGAGACACCAGGCTTCATCCTCTGCAGACCACCACCCTCCAGCAGGCCCCCATTCCCACTCCCCCAAGGCCCACCGACTTGGGTGCCCGCTGAGCCTTGATTTCCCCAAGGGCCGCTCACGCTACTCCTCAGTGCTCCCTTGGCACTGGTGGCCTCTCCCCTACCTGTTGGATGCCACCTCACTTCTAGGGTACAGGGTGGCGTTGGCTCTCTTTGACCCTTTGAGCCTGACACAGGGCTCAGCACACAGGGGATGCAGGGAAGGAAGAAACCCAGGTGTCCAGGCAAGTTCAACACAGGGCCCTTGAAATTGCTCATCCTGAACTAGCTGCTCATCCTGTGACAACAGCCAAGATAGGTATGGGGGGCAAAGGGCACCTGCCCACCTCCAAGTTCCCCAGAAATCTCCTTCCTGCCTCAGACTTGCCCACCCCAACCAGCAAAACCAGCATTGTGCTACCAGGGCACCCACAGCCCACCCACCCTCCTCAAGGGCCGCTCAGTAAACATCCAACATCTGTTGTTGTTCATGCCTGAACCTGGAGGCTTCAACTATTTCTCCCTCCCCAGGAGAAATTCTCATAAATATAGTTTTCTTCACCTCACCATGTTTCCAGGGAAATTTTAGCACCCCTGAGAGACTGGTGTCAAGGGAAGCTGGCAAGCCAGTCCAACCCTCCCATTTTCTCTATTTGCTGTCAGATGTAGTCCCATCAACAAACACAACAAACAAAACAGAAAAATATTTGATGCTGTGGATGGGGACTCCCTGTGTCGTCAGGATGAGAATGGCAGGATTGGCCCTATTGCTATGGAGCACTGTGCAGGTAGAATGAATTGGGGCTCAAGTTCTACTCCACCCTCCAAGCTAGGCAATCAGACTCACAAGCAGCAGAAAAGGCCATCCAACTGTGTGGTCTGGGGTGGCTCTTGAACCATCCTTGCCTTGCTTTCCATGCTCCTGAAAAAATAGGACCTCCAAGTGCTCCTGCCTTTCCTACCCTTCCTTCCCATCTCCAGCCCAGGTCAAGGCACGATGGCCCAAGAAAGCCCCACCTTCACCAACACCTACCATGCCACCTGGCATGGACCTAGGCTGTCTGTCCCCAAACCTTCTCTCTGCTCAGCAGTTGTGTTTCCAGATGCAGTTTTCTCAGAATCTCTGGGGTCCTCCTGGGCACTGACATTTGACTCCTAGTTACCCCTACTGCAACAGCCATGCAGGAATCCAGAGGTCTCCAGAAAGGCCCTCTTTACCACCCCCAATGACTCCCCTGACATCAGGATGGACAGTCCTTTCCCCTACTCCCACTGAGGACAAGGCTAGAATTCTCCACAAATCTGAGGGGCAAATAGGTTCCATCCTTCACAACAGCAGTTGTTTGCAAATGCCTGCCTGGGACTCTGCAGCTTATCTCTGTTCATGAAGAGAGATATTCATTACATCAGTTCATTACTGAGCATGGCATGAAGAATGGAGACACACGTGGCACATTTGACACATTTGCCTGAGAACCTTCTCTTCCCAGTTACATCCTGGAGAGAACCTGCCAAAGCTTTCCTGGGAGAGGCTGTGGAACCCATGGAAGCAGGGAGTGAGGGAGGGTTGAAGAGCAAACTCCATCCACAGGATGAAGGGCGCAGGGTCCACCGTTCTTCTGCCAGGCTGCTGAGCAGTGAGTCAGGGGACATCGGGGACAAAGGGATCCAGAAGGTTAATCAAAATGGCTCTGCTGTTTGCAGCTGCCAACTTCACACCCTCACACTCTAGAAAGTCATCTTTACCTCTTTACACACCTCTCCGGTCTTATAGTAGCTAATGTTATTTCATTTTAAATATGAGCAAATCGAAGCTCAGAGAGGTCTAGAGATCTGTTTGAGGCCACACAGCACTGGAGCCAGGCTTGACTCCAAAGCCAGTGCTGTTTCCAGGATGGCCCCAACCATTCCCTCTCTCTGCTCATCTTCCTGTGTCCAGCCCCAACTAAGCTTCTACACTCCAGGACTGGCCCCTGCCACCACCACCTCTCTGGACACTTTCATGCTCCCTTAACTCTGTGGGGACAGTTTTCCCACCTCTAGCTCAGCCAAAGCCAGGATAAAATCTTCCAACACAATTTCTCTAAGAAACTGTGGAGAAAAACCAAACAGAAAAATGGAACCCCAAATCAGAGACATGTTCTCAGAGCCCAGGGTCCCCAGCCTTAGGTGATCAAGGCTGCCTCAGTTTACTGAGAAAACTCACTTGTACAACAAATATTCACCGGGTACCAGCTCTGTGCCAGGCCCTGCTGTAGGGTGAGGAACACCAGCACAGACAAGATGGCCAAGGCCTTGTCCTCTTGGACAGTCCTCTCGGGGATGCCCATGGACATGTGCCCGGCCTGGCTAGGGTGACAGCAGACCTACTGTCCCCATGGGGATGGGGGAAGGAATCTCACACCTGTCCCTTGGCCATCCTGAGCCTTGACCCCCTGGAACACAGTTTCCCAGGGGTCTACCTCCCCTGCTTGCTCCAGCCAGGGGATCTCACCCTCTTCCTTCTCTGTTGCCTCCACAACTCGAGCCCCCCTCCCCTGCCTTACTTCAAACACATCAAGCCCACGCAGGCAGCCAATCCCCTATCCGGCCAGCTCCCACCTGCCCTGGGGAATGTTTTTCTGACAAGCTATGTTGCCTAGGCTGGTCTCCAGCTCCTGGGCTCAAGCGATCTTCCCGCTTCAGCCTCCAGAAGTGCTGGGATTACAGGCATGAACCACTGCGCCCAGCTGGGAATGTCTTTCAAGATGACCCTTCTGAGGCTCAGCCACCTAGATTTCCCTGGGGACACTGGTGTCACAGGCAGGACAGGGAGGTCTCTGAGGGGTATGACTTGAGCCTAGGCAGGGGTGGGGTATGGAGGCCATGTAGGAGCAGACAGGAGGGCAGAGGAGGAGGCCTGATGGGCAGGGAGGAGGAGCTGCTTCCTAAACAATTGATACACAGAAAAAAGCAGGGGTGAATTGGGGACTGGAGGCATCAGTTTCCCCTCCAGTTGTTCCTAGGGTAGCATCCAGGACATGCTTTGAACCATGCTCCAGTCCAACTCCTTCTCTGAACAACAAAGAATTTGAAGCCCAGAGAGGTGAAGGGATTTGCCCAAGGTCACCCAGCAATTCAGTGGCTCTGCTAGGATCATGACTCGAGCCTCTGGACTCCGGCCAGTGCTTCTGAGACAGCTGAGGAACCCCTCAAAAAGCCTCCAGCTGGATGCCCACCCTAACTCCAGCTTCCAGGCCAGCAGGGGGTGGAGCGGCCACAGCCTGCCTGGATTTGCATTTCAAACAGTTGTACCAAAGTGGCACCTGTCACACAGGGACCCAGTGGAGCCTGTTGTCTGTACCAGTCCCACCCAACCCTTTCTGTTTCTGACGCTGGGAGGGAGGGAGGTTGGGCTTAGCCCTTGCCTCCCCACTAAGTGTTGAGGGAATCCAAGCAGCAGTCTCAGGCAGCCTCTCACGCTCCCCCTCACAGCTGTAGCTGGACTGGGCTGGGAAAGGGACACGGGGACACCTGGGTTCCCCACTACCATGGCCCAGCCCTTTTCCTGCTTGAAGTGGTCCCCATGGGGATGGGGGAAGGAATTCCATCTGAGTCCCAGCTGCTCCGACATGGGAGGAGCCCACCCCTCAGCTGCAGAAGGGGCCTGCCCCCTCCCTGGAAAAACCAAAGGTCCAGACCCTCAGCACCTCCCCCACCTGCCCTGCCCGAGAGCCAGGGACCCCAGAGGGCTGCAGCAGGGACAGAAATAGCCCTGACTTTCCGGGGAGGGAGGCTCTTTTTTGGTCTCCAGTCTGTTCCGGTCTCCTCACAGCCACCACTGGTCTGGGGAGCCTACAAGCTCCACAAAGAGCCAGGACCGTCCCCCTGGGTGAGGCCGAAGTCAGGGGGGCAGCTGGAGGCAGCAGGAGGCTCAGGGGAGGGGAAGTCACAGAGGACCCAGAGAGAGTGGGAAGGGCCAGGAGAGGGGAAGGAAAGAAGGGAGGAGAGGAGAGAGAGGAGGGAAGGAGGTGTGTAGAAACCCAGAGGGTAGAGGGTGACAGTAAAGGGGGCGCCTCGTCCTTGAAATCACTGCTGATCGGTAGATAGCCACAAGGCCAAGCCAAGGGCAGGAGCCTTTGGCCAAGGGCCAGTCCAGGGTGTGAGAAGATCAGAGCGGGCAAGCCCGGGGGAGGTGTGAGCTGACACCCAGGTCCCTTCCAGCACTGGCCTCCTGACAGCAGCCTTCCCCATGCCAGACCCGGACGGAAGAAAGGACGGATGCGGAGCATGAAGAATCCCAGAGGCTAATTTTAGCCTCACTCCCTGCCTCCCTTGCTGAGAGGGAGCAGAGCCCAGAGGGTGGGAGCTTCACACCCCCTGCCTGGTCTCCTGCTCTGATAGAGGGGCCAGCAGGCAGGGAGAGCTACCCAGAGCCGCTGGGGTCTCTGTTGGTGAGACCACCCCAAGTTCACACAGGGCAGGGCTTTGCAGCTGGGAGGGACTGGAGGCCTGCCTGCGTTGCTGAGGAGGCGGAGCCTGAGGCCAGTGAGTGATACAACTGAGCCTGGATTGGGTGGGCTCATGTCTGGGTTCTGGAAGACCTCAGCCAGGTCATCCCTCTGCCTCAGTCTCCTAGCCTGTGAAATGGGCATAGTAATCACATCGATTTAAGATGATGTATGTCAGGCACTAACAACTCTGAGGCACTAACAACCCTAATAGCTCAGAGTTGTCTTTACTCCTCTTTCACAGCACATCCCAGAGAGCCCCAAACTGATCTGTCATCCCAGACCTGGTGTTCACCTCTGCATTGAGGGGCAAAGGGGAGGAAAACACAGCCCGATCCTGCCCATGAGCTGACTCTAAGAACAACTGATTAACTCCAGAAAACTTCCTGTCCGAATCATTCAGGAAGCCAAGGCAGGGGAAGGAGGACAGAGACAGAACCCCAAGTTGGGGAACCCTGGGGGCTGCAGGAGCAAGGAACTCGAGGCCCAGAGAGGGACCCCCATGGGCAGGCAAGGAAGCTGAGGCCCAGAGAGGGAGAGAGCCCTGCTCAACCACAGCCCAAAAGATGGTGGCAGGGCAGAAATGCAACTTGAGCTCCCCAAATCCCCCTGCCCTGCCACCCACAGCACCCAGGGCCCAAAAGCTGGACACCCGCAGGCACCAGGGACGTGAAAGACTGCCCAGGACTGACTCAGGAAGATGCCGCCTCCCCAGCCAGCCGCAACCCCATTGCAGGTAGTGGCTGCACAAGGGCTCACACCCCCTTGCCAACACACACACACACACACACACACACACACACACACACACACACACACACACACGAGGTGGCGATCATGCAGAAGACAGGAGGGGGCAAGGGCCTGATGGGCCCACAAGCCTCCCTCCACCTGGAGTCCTAACATCATGTCAGCCAGGCTCTCCTGCCACAGTCCCTTCTGAGCAGGAGTTGGGAGTCCTCCCACCACAGTGCTCCAAAGAGTTCTCAGTAGCTCTCCCACAGCTGGCTCTGAAGGCCCTCCCAAGAGTCTCTCCTGCCATCTAAGGACCCAGCGTCTCACAGAGCTGATGCAGCTGGAGGAGTCTCTTAACCCTTCTCTGTCCAGCACTTCCTTAACAGTCTTCTGCATCACAGCCTGCCTTCCTGCAGGGACAATTTAAGAAAAGAGCCTCCAGCTGGTCTATGTGCCTGGCCAAGACAGCTCACATTTATACCTGAATTGCCAAGCACCTTTGCTTGCTTACTGTCCCCCATTCTCACCTCTGGGTAATTTGCCAGGATTGCTCCTGGAGGAGGAGGCTGTATCCACCCTACCCCCACCTCTGCCGTTCTGAGCCTGCTTCAGAAAAATGGGGATGAGCCTAGCACACAACCTGGCACAGTGAACTGTCAGCAGATGTTTCCTGACCACAGTTGATTCTGGATGCAATTACTTCAGTAGGAAGATGTGCTGTGACAGGAAACCTGGAATGCAACTTGAGCTCCCCAAATGTGTGAGGCCACCTGAGACAAGTTTTTTATCTCTCTCTGAGCCTCAGTCTCCTCCTTAATAAAATTCAGGGGTTGGGCTGAGCTGTCAGGAATAGAAAACCTGGGACACACATACATTCCATCACTTACAAATTCTGTGGCAGTGGCAGACATAAACAATCGATCACAAGACTGCTGCCTACTAAATCCACCCAGATACAGCACCAGGATCTCCACTGAATGAGCTGGTTCAAGAGGTGGAACCACAATTTCTTCTGCACCCGAATTTCACTGTTCTGTGATTCCAGAACCTAGCAGAATGACCTTTAGTCTCAGTTTCCTCTCTTGTAAAAATGATCACTCTCACGAGGTTGTGAGGACTAAACAATAATGTGTTCAAAATGAGCTTTGCAAACAGTCTTGCTCCAGCAGGGTTACCTTTCTGCTACCATTTCCAGAGACGGGGCAGGGCACTCCACCCCTAGCAGACCTCAACCAATGAGGGCCAGTGTGTTCTGGTGGAAAGAGCTTGCACCTGGATGACCTCAGGCAAGTCAGTGCAGCATTCTGAGCCTGAGCTTCCCCTGGATAAAATGGGCTAATGCTTACCTTACAGGATATGCACAAGGCTTAAACGAAGGATCAGACAGGGCCAGACGAGTGACCAGCTCAGCCTGAGTCTACCCATGTTAGCCCTCAGGGCCTTGGCAGCGGGTGCCCTGACAGGTGTGAGGGGCCAGGAGCAAGGCAGGGTGTGTCTTTCTTGTTAAGTCCTCGGTGAGGCCCATGTCCCCAGGTCCACCGACAATGGTGGATCCACGCGGTCTCTGCTAGCTGTCCCTAGCAGAAGCAAGGCCCCATGAAAGGGTGGAGGCAGTGAAAGTGTAGACTCTGGGCCGTTGTGGGAATAGGCTGTGGCCTCGCACCAAAAGCCCTGGGGGGATCACTGCTCCTCCCTTAGACCTCCTCTCCCTGGGCCCTGCCAGCGGCACTGGCCCTGCCCCTGGCCTCCTGCTCCCAGCCTGCTGCCCGCGCCCCTGCCTGTGGGACCAGGCCCCAGAGGCTGCCCTCTCTGAGGCAGCTAGGTAAGACAGGAAGGCTGCTGCCACGGACCACCCAGCAGAGTTAGCTTGGGGCTGTCTCTCAAACTCTGCCACAAATCCACCCGACGCAGCACCCTTTGCACATGTGCTCTCCGCCTGCCCAAAACGCCTTCCTGTCTTGCTTCTCGGTGTACTCCTGCTCTTCCTCAGAGACCCAGCCCAAAGGCCACCTCCTCTGGGAAGCCCTCCCTCATCTTCCTTCCCAGGCAGCCAGTCTCAGGCTCCTCTGGCTACCCGCACCCCCACCGGCTTATAAAGGTGAGTGGACAGGCAGGCAGGCGGGTGGGGGGTGAGGGGCACCAACCAGCCACTCCTGGGGAAGGAGAGGACAGCTGGCCTGGGAGGGAGGCCCTGGCACATTAGGCCAGCACCAGAGCCAGTTGGGGTAGGAGCTAGGAATAACTACTCCGGGCAGCCCCTGGGCAACAAGGACACCACTTGCTTATCACAAAATATCCTTTATTGATAAAATAGCTCAGACTTTTTAAAAACACCTGCATGTCACCACAAGAGGCCACAGGCAACAGCACTGGGGGTCCCCCAGGGCACACACAAGATCAGCCAGCAGATGGTCACAAATCAGTCCCTCCCCTGGTCCCAGTCACCCCACCACGCCCAGGGTCATGCTCTAGCCTCGCAACTGCAACCAACCGAGGACCGAGCCAGACAGACCCCCCCTCCCAGGAGGGATACCTTTTGGTTTCCTCCATTCTCTCCACCCCGGAAGAGCTCCGCAACACTTTTCCAGACTTGGCCCATCCATCCAGTGCCTACACCACCCCACCCCCACAAGCTTAGATGCCCCCCGGCCCAATGTTGAAGCCAGGCACTCCCCTGGGAAAGACCAGAAAACATCCTTTCCCTACTTCCAATTGCTCCAGGTGCCAGGTTTTGGGGTAGAATTGAGAACCAAGAGCGGGAAGCCTCATTCATGTAGGGGGAGCAAAGTGGCTGGGTCCAAGGCTGTTAGCAGGCACCCACCTGGAGTGGGATTTATTATGCTCATAAGGACACATCTGGGACTGGGAGACCTATCTGGGCACTAGAGCAGGAGGCTCTATCTACTAAGGACCCATGGTGTCCTTGTGACGCACCCCACCTGGGGGCTCTGCCACCCGCCACAAGCTCACATCTTTGTTCCCATCTGTGTGTATTTGAGCTGTCTTGGGGAAACAATTTGCCTGCTGGATGACAAAAGAATATCCCCCATTGGAGGGGATGTGGAGGACCAAACCACCAAAAACTCTCTTGGTGTTACAGGTGGAATGCTGAGAAACTGTCATGCAGCACAATAACACAAATCTTTGCAGGCACAAGAACACATTCTCAAAGAAACCCTTTAACTTGAAATAGTGATTCTGTCTGCCACTCCTCGCTTCCAGTTTGGGGTAGGAATTCACACACCCCAGGCACAGAACAAAAGTCTACAGGAAGACAGGTGGTGGTAAACACAGAGAAAAGGGATTTTTATATCACTGGATAATCACATTTTCTGTTTCTCCAGCGCGTTCCCCCACGGAGCTTAAAGCTTTCTGCAAAGCCTTTCATCCCCCTGCGGCTAGTAGGCGGTGAGCTATTGTCAGTCGCCCCGGTTTTTTCAGGGGGCGAATGCCAGTGATCGGGGGATCTCCCGTTGAGGCAGAGGCTAGGCCTTCAGACCGCCCCATCGAGGCATCCACATGCCCACCGGCCTCCCAGAGAATTGCCGGATGAGGAAACCAATCTATGGTTCTGGCCTTTAAAGGAGCCACAGATCCAAATATGGGGGAAAGAAGGCCCAGAGACAGCGCCACCCTGTAGACCTCCCATCCCAGCGTCTGATGGGGACCCCAAGTGCCGGACATGGGTCAACAGCGGCAGGCCCTCCTGGAAGAGTGGAAGGTTGGCTTCCTGCCCTTTGTGGGTGGTAGAGGGAGATGAAAAAGAAAAACACCACAAGCAGTGACCTGCCAGGGAACCTGCTGGGGTCCTCAAGAAAGGGAAAAGGGAAGCCCCCTCATCGGCTTGTAGGGCTCTGGGGCTCTAGGAGGGAGGTGCTCTGTCCTAGCCTGGCCTTGGCTATGTTCAGGAAGGTCCAAGCCTCAACCCTCCGCCTCAGGCAGGAGAAGAGGTCTCCACAGCTGAGCTAGCAAGGTGAGGATGCCCTTGGACCCTGGTGAAGAACATCTCTGCCCCGCCTCTCCCAGGGGGCTCCTAAGACAAGGCCTGCAGGATCTGGGTAGGGACCAGAAAGCCCTAGGGAGGCAGCCACACAAAGCAGGGCCAGAAGCATGGCAGCCCTGGTGCCACCTGACACCAACCCCACACAGGTAGTGGCAGGCAGGCTCACCAGGCCGTCTGGGTCCACTGGCGGCAAAGGATCCTTCGGAAGGCACGGCGAAAGTCCTGGTTGAAGATGGTGTAGATGACGGGGTTGAGCGAGCTGTTGCAGTAGCCAATCCAGAAGAAGAACTGGAAGAGGCCATGGGGCACCTTGCAGTGCTTCGGGCAGATGGCACCCAGGCTGTAGGTGAAGAAGAAGGGGAACCAGCAGAGAACAAAGACGCCGATGACCACTGCCAGCACGAAGGTGAACCGCTTCTCCCGGGTCAGCTGTGCCCGTCGACACCACCGCTGCCAACCCACAGCCCCCACGCCCCTGTTCAGGAGCACCTGGCCACGTAGGGTGGCCAGCACCCGGGAGCCCTGTGGCTGCTGCAGGGGTGGGCTGCAAGCTGAGGCCGGGGACACTGGCACTGCCTGAGGCTCACACTCTTCCTCCTCCTCCTCCCCCTCCTCCTCTTCAGCTCCCTCTTCTGGAGACGCCCCAAGAACACCTTCCTTCCGGCCCTGGCCTGAGTTGGAAAGGGAGGCCCAGCTGGGTGGCAGGGCCGGGGTCCCAGCATCTTCAGGGGTCTCTCCCTCCTTCTCCCCCGTGGGCTTGGAGTGTCCCTTGGCCTCTCCGGCAGGAGCCAGAGGAGAGGCCCGAGTGGGCAGCCTGGCTGAGGCCAAAGCCCTCCCCCGGCCGAGGGGGGGCTGCTTGGACTCACCCTCCCCAGGGCCCCCCCTGGCCCTGGGGCCCCTGCGGTGGCTGCGCCTGGCGATCAGGTAGATGCGCAGATAGACGAGGATCATGATGAGGCAGGGAGCAAAGAAAGACCCGATGCTGGAGGCCAGGATGTACCAGGCCTCCTGGTTGAGCTTGCACTGGGGGCGCCCCCGGGGCTGGGGGCCCGGGTCGCCCTTGTAGATGAGGGGCGGCAGCGAGATGGCAGCGGCGATGAGCCACACGGTGAGGATGACGCACTTGATGCGGCGCGGAGTGCGCTTGGAGTTGTACTCCAGGGCGCGGCTCACGGCCCAGTAGCGGTCCAGGCTGATGGCGCACAGGTGCACGATGGACGAGGTGCAGAACAGCACGTCGAGCGCCAGGTACACCTCGCACCACGTGCGCCGGAAGTACCAGTAGCCCAGCAGCTCGTTGGCCAGCGAGAAAGGGATGATCAGCGTGGCCACCAGGATGTCGGCGGCGGCCAGCGACACCAGGAACAGGTTTTGCGGGGCGCGCAGCGAGCGGCTGGTCAGCACCGCCAGAATGACCAGCGCGTTGCCGAAGACGGTGAAGAGGATGAGGAAGGTGATGGCCGCCGCGATGGCCGCCGTGGCCTG
>NW_007247774.1:389509-415851 GCF_000164805.1 Carlito syrichta | reverse complement strand
CGCGCGGACCGGGGGCGGGTGGAAGGTGCACTTCGCGGGAGGGCGGGCGAACCGCGGCCTCCGGCCCCCGGCCCCCGCCCCGGCGCCCCTGCCCGTCTCCTCCCGGCCTCCGCGCCTCGGGAGGTAAGAGGAGCCCAGCGCCCGGGGTCTCGGGGTTCCGGGAAGGCCACGTGCAGAAGCGGACGGTTCGTGCGTGCGGGGAGCTGGCGCGCCGGCTGGCAGCGAGGCGGGACCGCTTTCCTGCGGGCCACGGGGCTGAGGCCGAGCGCGGGGTCTGGGCCGTGGGCGCCCGCTGCTCTCTCCTCCCGCCGCCCAACAGCCCCTGGGAGAGGGTGCGTGATGGGTGGGTCGGGGCGCTGGATCGTCATGAGCCACAGCCCCATCGGGCCCCCTGCGTGAAGAATCCCAGCGGAGGGGGTGGGGAGGAGGGGACCAGCCCCGAACCCCGTCCCCAAACGCTCCCCGCCCGGCCTGGCCTCCGTCGGGCCTGCGGAGCCAGAGGACCCGCGCGTCCCCAGGTCGCGAGCGCCCCCTGCTGCCGCCCGCGCGGAGAGAGTCTCCAGCCCTCCGGAGACCCGAGTCCGGGGGCTCCGGAAAGACTCCCCATCCCGGGGGAAGCGAGTGCTCAGAGCCTGAGACGTGTGCCTTCAGCCTTCCTGTTTCTCCCGCAGCGGCCCCAGCTTCCTCCAGTAAGGGCAAAGGAGGTAAGAAGAAAACTGGCTGGGACTCACAGGCAAGAGTCCGTAGGGGGGCGTGGCGGGCTGCAGCCTCAGAACTTGGGGTGGGGGGCGGGGGGATACACAGTCCAGAGAAAAACCAGGTCTGGGGGCGGGCGTGAGGGGAGGAGCTTCGCTTTGCCTCTGTAGTGACCCCTGGGGAAGCGGCGGACCCCCCTCCAGTCCTGCCTGGATCCTCCTCATACTCCCCGACGTCCCTCTGGGAGCGGTAATGGTTGGAGTAAGAAGAAATTTCTGATTAACTCCCCTCCCCCCAAAGAGCTTCTCACCCGCTGCTCTCCCTCCTGCTCCTACCTGCTGTCCCCGCAGCCGTGGTCACTAGCACCAGCTTCGGGAGCCTCAAGGGCATTTTTTCACTGGTTCTCGAGCCCCTAATGCCATAAGCCCAGCCTAGAGCCAGGCCCCCTATCTACAGCCCACAGCTCTGCATGGCATCCTCTGTGTAAACATTAATCCACCTCTGAAAGTGGGGCTTCACCAAAGGTCCCCCAAACCAGCATGCCTGCTGGACTTTCGCTCCTGCCTGCTCACTTTCATGGGGGCAGAGCGTGTGGCCTCTCAGTGCCTGCAATGTCTAACCCCCACCCAGGCTTAGATGGGAGATACCTGGGACCACCACCCCCCGGCCAATGGGGGTGCTGGGGTAGATTCCTAGGATCCTCCTTGACCCGGGGCTGGCCCAGTCATCCTGTCTGACTGCCCAGCTCGCCCATTAAAAGTGTGTGTGCCCACAGACCGATATGGTAGGTGCTGCCTAGGATAATTTCAGAGAGGACAGCCACCCTCCTTTGCCCAACCCCCACCCCCAAAGGGCCTCAGCCTGCAGCAGATGACTCCAGAGATGAGTGCTTCCCAGCTGGGGAGGGCCTGAGCCCATGTCACCAGGGATGGAGAGGCCCCAGTAGCCCCTTCCCTAAGGAAGGACAGAGGGGTGGTCATTGGAGCTGGGAAGCAGCTACTTAGGCAAATTTTCGCCTGTCCCCACTGCTCCCTGGACCTGGGCCTGGAGAGTCTGGGCACCTGGAGGCCCACGCGGGCATTGGGAGGAAGCTTCTTTCCACCATCTCCAACCATTCTGGCTGGGGGCCAGTGAGTGTCTCCCCGGACACCGCGACCAGTATCAGCCTTTTGTCTTCTGGCCCAATTTCTTTAAAGGGCCAAGCCTCCAGGACGCTGTGGGAATCGAGGCCAGGGTTGTCACATGCCTTCCCCACCCTGCAAGTCCCCACTGAAGACATTCGCCTAGGCCTTTCCAGCACCAAGCCAGGTGACAACAGCCAGGGATAGAGTCTACAGCTGGTGAACGTGGGAGATGTGTGCCCTCTGGGTGGCAGGAGCTGCCCCAGCGCCCACAAGGCTCAGCTACCGCCCCAGGCTATTCTGCTTCCACCCTGCCACATCCTCCCAGCCCCACCCCAGGATGGACAGGCACAGCGTGGGTTCCACTGGCTCCCAGGGCACTGAGGGCCATTACACCCAGGGCACTGCGGCTCTCAATCTCCCCCACACACACACCTTCAGGTCTTGCCGGCTCCATCCAGCCCACGCGCCTGCCAGGTGCAGGACTCAGAAACAAGGCTTCCTTCAGCTCTTCCCAAACTACTCGTTCCACCAGGACTGGCAGAGTTCAGTCCCTGACCTGCAACAGCCAGCAGTAAGAGCTGCCTAGAGTGTTCCCAGGCACGTGGTGGGGAGTGAGCAGCAGGGCATAGCCAGGATCCCAGCCCTCCATCCCTTCCCCACCAGGCCAGTGTCGGCCTCTGAACATGCCCTGAGTCCCCACGTCTCCAGCCCTTACCAGGGCTCTTTGCTGTGCCAGAAACGCCCTGTCACCCTTCAGTCTGTACTTGGTGGACCCCTCCTCATTCTTCAAGGTCCTCTTAGGCAGAGGTAGATTCCCCTGTCCTCTAGGCTACTTGATGCCACACTCACAGTGCTACTTTCACACTCAGCACACCGCTCTGAGATGGTATCTGATGGGTTTGTTATATCACCCACTTCTATCAGAGCACACATCCCTTCTCTGTCCCCATACCTGGCCCAAGATCACTGGCTGGTGAGGGACAGTGGCAGCAAGTATCTGCATGTGCATACTCATGAGCATTCTTATAGGTAGTGCCCAAGTGAAAGTGTCCTTGGAACAAGGGATCATGGAGAAAAGTGACCTAACACGTGAATGATACCATCTTTCCCAAGGAAGGGCAAGACAATGGTCCCATCCTGGGCTGCGCGAGCCTGTTGAGACCTGACATCCTTAGTTGGAAGCCCTGGAGCTGCTGTTTCTCCAGGCCTGAGCAATCAGGTGGGGGCAGCCGGTTTCCCTGACTGGAGCTCCAGCAACTCACAGCGGTATTCTACCCTAAGAACCCACCAGGACTGACTCTCACTGGGCAGCACACCCTAGTTTTCCCCAGAAGCCCCAGCTATTCAAGTCCCTGGGACCCCTTATCCCTAAGCACCCATGACCCAACCTCCCCCACTCCCCAGATGTTTGCATTGTGCCCTCTGTAACACCTAAGTCCATCATCCTTTCTCTTTGCAGAAAGCGCCTGACAAAACCCCAGCCCTGGTCAGACCTAAATCATCCACCTACCGCCTGCCTCCGACCAAGCAGCTGCTGCTTCCGGAACAAAACACTTTGCATCGACTGGCCTCACTCTAACTTCATGACCACAAATCTCCAAGCTTTCCTAGTATGCTCACTTCCCCACTGGTTCAGATCGGCATCCTTCCTCTCCCCTCCAACCTCTACCACCCCCACCCCATCCCCCGCTGTGACTCTGCGTGGTACTTAAGAGAAAAACAGAAGTCATCAGGCATCCTCTTACCCCGACCTGCCCCCCACTCTGCATCTCAGCTCAAACTCTGCTTTCACTGGAAAGGCAAGTCCTCAGCTTGGGCCCGGACTCCACTCCTTCACTTATCCCCCGTCTCACAGTCCCTGCGCTTACAAAGCCCTCTCTGCTTCCATTCCACCACCCCCACAAGCCACTTGCTCAGTGTTTGCCCCCAGGCACCATCTCTGACCCTCACAGTCTCTCTCCTTAACCCTCAGCAGGGCGTCTGCATCCCACCCTCCACTGAGTCAGCTCTCGGTGGGTCATGCGTGACTCGACATCACTAGGTGCCAGGCTTATTTTTTTGAGTTGAAGTCTCACTCTGTCGCCCAGACTGGAGTGCAGTGGCTTCTCCTGGCCACCGCAGCCTTGCCTGCTGGGTGCCGGCGATCCTTCCACCTCAGCCTTCCCAGTAGCTGGAACTACAGGCGCGCGCTACCACGCACGGCTCATTTTTGATTTGTTGTAGAGATGAGGCCTCCCCAAGTTGCCCAGGCGGGTCTCAAACCCACGGGCTCAGGCAATCCACTCGCCTCAGCCTCCCAAAGGCACGGGTACTCTTTCTGTTTCTCAGGAACTGACACCATGTACCTTTCCTTGGACACTTTTTCTGAAAGGCCACTCCTCCTCGGTCTTCTTTTCATCCCCCAAACTCTAAATCAGAGATTCTCACTGAGAGTGATTCCTCCTCCCTCCCCCCTCAAGAGACATTTGGGCATGTCTAGAGACAGCTTTGACTGTCACAGCAGTGGGAGGTGGGGAGTTGCTACTGGCATCTAGTGGGTAGAAGCCAAAGACGCTGCTAAGCTTACTGCAGTGTACATGGCAGTCCCCCCCCGTAACAAAAAATTATCAGGCACAAAATGTGAATGATGCTGAGACTGCTTTCCATCCAGACACCGATGACCCTCTACCACCTATCTCCCGCCCTGCTTTCGTCCCTGAACCCCAGATTCCTTGGACCCTCACACTCCCTGACCAACTTTTTTTTTTTTAATTTGGGTTCTCTGTCGCCCAGGCTGGAGTGCAGTGGCACAATTATGGCTCAGTGCAGCCTCAACCTCCCAGGTTTAGGCAGTCCTTCTGCCTCAGCTTCTTGAGTAGCTGGGACCACAGGCATGCACCACCACGCATGGCTAATTTTTTTTTTTTTTTTTGTAGATATGGTATCTTGCTATGTTACCATATATATGGTGTCTTGAACCCTTGGGCTCAAGTGTCCTCCCATCTCAGCCTGCCAATGTGCTGGGATGCCCTTTTGATGTCTCATATCCACCATGGAATTGACATGTTCATTTCCCTCCCCCACCCTGCCTCACCCCACAGTTCTCCATGCTGTCAGCGCTGCTGCTCCCCACTCGGAGCTGTGCCCTCACCCCTGCATGCAATCGCAAGTGGGCTACCTCGACCCCAGACACTCCAAAAGCACCCTCCTGTCTGTCTCCACAGCCCCTATCACTCTTGCTTGCATGACTGCCGTGGTTTCTCAGTTGTTCTGTTTTCATTCCGTTTTCCAGAATGCATCCAGAACAACTTCTTAAACGTCAAGCCACACTTGTCACTCTCTTAGACCCCTCCAGCAGCTGCTCCATGTAACTCTTGAAACAAAACCCTCCCCATCTCCGCCTGACCTGGCCCTGCCTGCCCCAGGGCCTGTGCACTGGTGGCTCTTTCCCTGGATTTGCACAGGCAGCCTCCTTCTATTATTCAGATTTCAGCTAAAATGCCACCTCCTCAGAGGGGCCCTTCTCACCAACACCCGAAAGGAGTGTCCCCCCTCCCCCAACACTCGTCTGTACCAGATGCTTTTTGACTTGGGGGTTTCTTGTCCATCCCTCTCCGCAACCCTGAATACACTTCCTGAGAGTGGAAAGTCTGCCTTGTGCACCATGTCACCCCCAGTGCCTGTAACAGAGCCTGCCTGGCACCTAGCAGGCATTCAGTAAGTGTCTGCTGAATAAGTGAATAAATGAAGATCACAAAGCTATGTGGTTGAGGACTGGGGAGGCGAACAGGCCACAGATCCCTGGGAGAGGAGTGGCTAGCCACGTGGGCTCTGGCTGACACCCCAGGACCCTGTACGTCTCACCACCCACACTAGAACTCCAAGTGCTAACCCACCAGGCACTATACAAGGTGGGGCTTGTGGAACAAGCCTCGGACCAGGCTCTGCCTTGACAGGTGGCTTTCTGGGGAAGGACACAAGGACAGCCTTGTCCCTAACCACCCTCGGGGGGGGGGGGGAACCTGTCTTGAGTCACCGGGCTCAGCCATCCCCATCTTTGAGAGAACCCGGATTCAGAGAATAACAGCCAAATCCCAATGGAAGCTTGTGACAGCAGCCACCAAGAGCCAGGGGAATCTCACAGGGCACAAAGCATATCACCTCCTTTGACCCCATGTGGCCAAGAAACCCTAGTCCAGTGCCAAGGCCTAGGTCGGCCACGCAGAGAAGCCAGTAGGTCACAAGGCAATCATGTTTATCCCTCTGCTAAATGCACAACCTCTATCTTAGAGTCTCCTTGGGGGGCTGTCATTCTTCTAGAAACCTGGCCAGAGTCCTTACACACCCACCCTAAACTCACACAGGTCCCACCTCTTCCCTGTGTAGAAACAAGAAGAGAGCCAGTGTTTCCTCCATGACCATTCCCTCCTGCTAATGCCCAAGACTCGGCCCTTGTTTGGTCTCAAAGCTCTTAACTGGAGGATGTAACCCACAACAGACTGAAAGCAGAGGCTTCATGTCCTCACATCCCCTGATGTGGCCCCAGCACGGGACCACTCCAAAAGGCTGGCAAAAGCCAAACTCTCCTCAGAACTTAAGAATGCCAGGCCTCAGCCCTGCCATGAGCTCCCTAGCCCTGCCACCTGGAACATTTGCTCCAAAACCCCTTTGCTCCGGAAGGTGGGCATAGCCAGCTGAAGAAACCCCCACAGGGCAGATGGGAGAGTTAAAGGCACAGGCATGCATGAGGTGGTCAGTACACGGGCACGGAACAAAAACCCAACTTTATTTCTGCCTCTCCCACAAACATCTGGGGCCTCTGCCCCCTCCCACCCCAAGCAGAGCTTTCTTGACATTCTGACAGGCCCCAAGAACAGTGCTCCTCAGAGACTGAGGGACTTCTGGCCCAAGCCCACTCATGCACCCCGGAGACTGTCTGTGTTTCTAGAACGAACCTCATGAGGAAGGCTGGGAGCTAGGGAAGAGGAGGGGTGGGCTTGGGCCAAGGGAGGACAAGCTGGCGGCCCCAGCCCCTTTCTACTTCCAGGATCTCCTCTGGCTGAGCCCCTGGGGGTACAAGGCTCCTGGAAACGCGATCTGAAATGGAGACGTGCTTCAAGTCCTCTGTTCAAGAGCCTCTCATGCTTGCTGAGGTTTTCATTGTGAAGTCCTGGTAAGGTCCCACTTTCTCTCTCTTCCTGCAGTGGTACCCTCGGCCCAGCACCTTCCTGCTCTGCTGGGGAGCAAGTTGGCTCTCGAGGCCTCCTGGAGAGCAGGGCTGGAGGCTACAGCTGCCAGGCAGCATCCCCAGGACCCAGACATCGTGATAGGAGGCTGCTCTCAGCCACAGAAGCGCCCTGACCCCGAGGAAGAGGCGGGGAGAATACCATTAGTCCATGCTGGGCTGGGCCACAGGAGGGCTTGCAGGGGCCTGCAGGGCTGAAACCTGGCTCTTCCCCATCCTTCCCAGGACCCTGTCTCTGGAGAAGGTCACCTCCCATTCCCAACATCCTCCAGGGCTGGGGCAAAATTTAAGAGCAGGCAGAGCTAAACCTGTCTTCCCCTCTAACTGACCCTAGGGTCCCTTGGGGGAACGTGATGGGGAAAGGACAGAGGAAGAAGCTTGGCCCCCTGAGAGGGGGTGGCCAGGCTGGGGTGAAAGGCAGGGGTGCTGCTCAGAGGGGCCAAGGGTTAGACAACTCAGCTCCTCTGGGCAGAAGATGTTCTCCCCACTTGGGGACAGAAACCACAAGCTTAATCTCCGGACATCCCTCTAAAGTGACTTCTGGGTACACAGCCTCCTGGCAGAGCTGGGCTCCCCAAGGCAGCCTGGACAAGTGCTGGCTGGTCTGCTTCTGGAGATGGGGCTGGGGGTTCAGTGGGTACTTGGGCCAGCCAGGACTGTTCCAGGGCAATATCAGGTGAGCCTGCTCCAGTCCTTGACCTTGGCGAGGAAGCTAGGGTCTGAGGCAGCCTTGCTGTGGCCTCCACACTGAGCTTCTTCAGGGCAGGGGACTCCCAGCCACGTGGGCCCTCCCCAGGCCCCGCAGGAACATGCTGGCCTCCAGCACCAGAGTCACTGGGGTCGGGGCTCCCAGATTCCGCTGAAAGTACCTCCAGAAGCCGCTGCAGGGATGATCTGGAGGCAGGAGCAGGGCTCCTGCCAGTGGTGTGGGCTTGGGACCCTGGAGCAAGAAAGATAGGAGGTCAAGACTCAGAATGAGAAGGAAAATGGGTGGACCAGCTGCACAGAGCCAGGACTAGCTTCAGCTCTATTCAGGGGGACATAGAGCCCAGTTCACAGGGATGACAACCCACCGTGCTATTGCTAAGCCACTGCCAATGCCTGCAAGACACATTCCCACACTTCTTCCCAAGACTAGGAAGACAGAGCCCTCCCATTTCCTCTTGGTTGGCCCCTGAGGTCACACCAGAAGATCAGGCCACACAGGCTTCCATACCACCTACTCACACCCCAGGCTGCTATGACAGTTAACCCACCTGACCCAGCGCCAAAGCCCCTGCCTTCCAGACCCCTTCTCGGGCCACTCTGTATACAGCAATACCCCACCTCTCGCCCTGCATCTGAGACCTCGTCCAGAGCTGTTCCTGCACTTGCAGCCACATCCAATCCCAGGCCATCAGGAGGACACGGCCCAGCACTCTGCGGCTCTTGCACTGCACCAGGAGGTAGGCTGGGCCCTCCCTGCTCTTCACCACCATGCCTGACCATGACTGCCCCCCTCTACTTTGTAAGAATCCTTCTTCATTTAGGCCCAAGTGTCCTGGCTGGTCTGCCTAGCCCTAGGTGCTGCCTCTCATCCTGGTCACTCCTGCCCACATAGCCAAGGCCTCACAGCGAGCCACTCTTCTCTCGGTCAACACTGACGAAATCCACACTGACACACTTCACACTGATTCCATTGAACTCACAGCCCACACCCTCCCACTGGACTTGGTCAGCACCAGGGACAACACTGCTGAAATCTGTTTCCAGCTGCCAGCCTTCGGCAGCCACCTCCTCAGCTCCAGCTCAGGCACTGAGGCAGCATGGCTTTGCAGGCCCACCAAGCCCATGCATGAACCTCAACATCTTCCTGCTCCACAGCCTCCTCTCTTCAGATGGCTCTCCTCACTGGCTGTTACTCCCTTAGGGGCAGCCTCAGCCACCTTCCCTTCTGTCACACCTGCCCGCAAAACCCCCGCCAGGGAAGGCCAGGCAGGCCCCACCTGCAGTCCTGCAAGGACTCTACCAGGTTTTGTCTCCTGCTCTCCAGTCAGCCAGTTCACATTTGTTTCCTTTATTTCCATCCCTTTCTCCCCACCTCTCTGATGGCCTTACCTCACTCTGAGGCCCCCTTCTCTACACATCAATATCCTCCTTCTCACTTGGGTCAACTTCTGTCTTCTTCCTCCTCATGATGTCCAAAGATGCTTCTCAGCTTCACCAAGAGCAGTCCCTCTCCAAACATTCTAGGCATTCCTTCTTCCTCCCCCTGTATCCACCCCTTTCTCCCCCAGCAGGTTATTATTTCAGCATCCAAACATATCCCTATGTTCACTGTCTTGATAGAACCTTCCCTTGACCACAGCCATACTTCCCAATCCTTTATTCTTTGTGATAGTCAAATCTCCAGAAAAATTACCCATGAAGCTCTAGCCACATCATCTCCTATTCTTTAGCTTTTTAGAAGAGGTAGATAATATTTAATACAGAAAAAAAATATTTAGGGGAAAGAATAGTCTTTCCCCTAAATGGTGCTGGAACAACTAGATAGCTACGTGCAAAAGAATGAAATTGGACCCCTTCCTTACACCCAACACAAAAGTTTATTCCAGATGCAGCACACACCCAAATGTAACACCTAAAACTATAAGACTCTTAGATGAAAACACAGGGGTAAATCTTTGTGACCTCAGGTTAGGCGAAGCCTTTTTAGACATGACACCAAGAAGCAGTGATGACAGAAATAGGTAAGTTGGACTTTCAAATTAAAAGTGTTGGTATTCAAAGGACACTGAAAACAATCAACCCATAGAATGTGATAAAGTATTTCCAAGTGATATACCTGATGGGGGCATGTGTCTAGAATATGTAAAGAACTCTTTCAATGCAGCAAGAGACAAGCCAACTGAAAAACAGGCAAAGGGTTTGAACAGACATTTCTCCAAAAAAGCCATGCAGGTGACCAACAAGCACATGAAACGTGCTCAACATCATTAGTCACCCGGGAAATGCAAACCAAAACTACAATGAGATATTACTTCACACTCACTAGGATGGTTATAGTCAACACAGATAAGAACAAGGCAGGAAGAAACTGGAACCCTCACATACCGCTGGTGGGAATAAAAAATGGTGCAGCCTCGCTTTGGAAAATATTTTAGCAGTTAAATATGGAGTTACCATAGACCCTAGAAATTTCACTCCTAGCTATGTACCCTAAAGAAATAAAGCCATGTTGCCACAAAATCTTGTACACAGATGTTCACAGTAGCACTATTCATAGTACACCAAGAAGTAGAAACCACCCAAATGCATTTCAACTGATGAATTAAATGTGATGTATCTATCAATAGATTATTCAGCAATCAAAAGGCATGAAGTATTGCTACATGCTACAACATGGATGAACCTTAAAAGCATTAAGAAGCTGGATACAAAAAGCCATATGATACCATTCATGTGAAATATCCAGAATAGGCAAATCCATAGAGACAGAACATAGATTGGTGATTACCTGGGGCTGGGGGTGAAGGTGGCGGTGGGTGGCTCAGGGTGGGTACTCACATGCAAGATGACCAAGGAACAGAATCTGGGTCATGGGGTACACGCATACTTCAATTTCACAAGATATCAAATTGTTTTCTAAAGTGGTTGCAGCAATTTATACCATCAACAGGGTGTGAATGCTACCATGCATGGCTCCATATCCTTACCAGACTCTTAAATCTCTGCCAATTTAGTGAATATAAAATGGTACTATGGTCTTCAATTGCATTTTCTCAATTACTAATGAAGTTAAGGATTTTCCATTCAGTTGCTTCTGAGGAGTCTTAAGCGTCATGTTCATTCGTCTATTTGGTGGCTTGTCCTTTTCTTATTAATGTGTAGTTCTTTATATGTTCTGTATATGACCAGTTATGTGTTACAATCTTCCAGTTTAAACTTGTGTTTCGCTTTATTTGTAGTATCATTGACAAACAGTAGTTATGATGGTTAATATAGTTGAATTATGAATCTTTCTAGTTTTATGGTCAGTGTTCTGTCTTATTTAAGAAATCCTTCCCTATCCCAAGGTCATGATGACATCTTACTATATTTTCTTCTACAAGTTTTAAAATTTCTCCATTTACATATGTGTCTTTTATGCATCCAGAATTTATTTGTACATGATACAAGTTAGGAATTCATTTTTTAAAGTGAATATCTAGTTGGCTAGAATCATGTGATGACTAATCTATCCTTTCCCTAATGATCATCAATGCCCCCATATCAAGCCTCTACTTGTACTGAGTGGGATCCATTTCTGAACTTTCCATTCTGTTCCAATGAGCAATCATCTATCCTCGCTCCAATGCTATACATTAGTATAAAAACATTTTCTATACATATGCATACATATATATACATTTCTATAAAGACATTTTATAAACTATATGACTAAATATCTGCTAGGGACAAGTCCTAGCAGATATTTATTTTTCTTCAGGAATATCTTGGTTATTATTAACATTTCATGGTTTTATATAAATTTTAGAATCACCCTGTCAAAATTAAAATGTGAGATTTTCCATGGAAATGTATTCAAGCCATAGACCAGTTTAGGAAGAATTATTTTTACAACATTGTCTTCCTATCAATGACTGATTCATATCTCTATGTA
The DNA here is from genome assembly GCF_000164805.1 of Carlito syrichta. NCBI lineage: Eukaryota > Metazoa > Chordata > Mammalia > Primates > Tarsiidae > Carlito > Carlito syrichta. The sequence goes on along the minus strand of NW_007247774.1, from coordinate 404,165 downwards.
TTTCAGTATTCTTTAATGATTTTAATAAATGTCCATTTTTTTCCCATTAGAGTTTTATATAGCTTCTGTCGGATTTATTCCCCGGGACCTTATTTTTTTATTATTGCTATAATAATGCTATGTTTACTAAGAGATTATGTTTTCTAACTGTGGGTATACAGAAATACAATTGATTTTTATATATTAATTGTATCTACATTTTGTAGTTATCAGTTCTAATAATTTTTGTTTATATGTTGTTGCTTTCAATGTAAATAATCACCATCTATGAATAGTGAGTTTTTTCCTTTCTTCCTAATCCTCAGGCTTTAGTTACCTTGTTATACCCCAGTGGCTAAGACCTCCACTGTGCTGAGTAGACAGACAATAGGAAAGCTAGTCTAGGACCTAATTTTAATGTCATGTCATTAAAAATGATTTTGGACCAGGCATGGTGGCTCACGTCTATAATCCCAATACTTTGGGAGGCCAAGGCAGGAAGATTGCTTGAGCCCAGGAGTTTGAGGTCAGCCTGGGCAATATAGCAGGACTCTGTCTCTACAAAAAATTTTAAAAGTTAGCTGGACATAGAGGCACATGCCTGTAGTCCCAGCTACTCAAGAGGCTGAGGTGGAAGGATCACCTGAGCCCAGGAGGCTGTGGTGAGCCATGATTGTGCCCTGCACTCCGGCCCGGGCGACAGTAAGATTCTGACTCAAAAAAAAAAAAAAAAAGAATTTTCTAGGTTTTTGGCATATATACATTATTTAGGTTAAGAAAGTGATCTATTCCTGTTTGTTAAGTGTTTTTAGCTCTAATTTTTATGATCTCACCCTGCTCACCTCTGCAACCTCATCTCCTACCACGTCACCTCCCTGTTACCTTTTCCAGGTGACAGGAGCCTTCTCCAGGTTCCTCAAGTCACCCTCCCCCATCACTCACCTCTCCCACGGAGGCCAGGGCCACTTGAGCTGCAGCCGTAGAGCCTGAGGACCCGTGTGATGTCTGAGGCACTCAGGTTCCATCGCTGGCCAAAGTGGGCGCTGGGGGCCCAGAGCGGTGTGATGGTGGGAAGCCCTCGCCGGCTGAAGGCTAGCCTGGAACCCAGCAGGAGGCACCTGAGTCCAGCCCACATTAGGGACCAGGAAGGCAGCAGAGAGGGCATGGGGAGGAGGGCATAGGGAAGAAAGGTCCTCACCTCCCATAGTGCATCACAGAGGAGTAGTCGTAGGGCGTCAGCATGTTGCTACTCTGAGATTTGATGAAGTTGATTTCAAAGCCTAAAAAGCAAACAAACAACACAATTCAGTGAAGATATAAAGAGGGCAGGCCAGCAAAAAAAGGTCAGTGAAGTGTTGGTGGGGTGGGGAGAGCCTCCGGGGAATGTATAACCCACCTACATTGAAGGGTTTGAGACCACAGCCAAGTGTTCCACTTCCTGTACTAACCCGGCTCTCCCCTCATCCTGGAAAGAGTTCAAATCTTGGCCAGGTAACGTGGAAGCACAGGGACCTCGTGGCTGGCCAACGTCACCTCTCAACAATTCTCTCTGCCTGTCCTCCCTCCCATCTTTCTTGCCTGACATGGGACTTATCTCTGCATAACCTACAGCTTCCATGAAGTCACCTGCTGCTCAGAGCATCTTGGATACCCTTCCCGCCCCAGCAATGTGTCTAGTCTTCAGTCCTGCTTTCGAGACCTGTCCTCCCACCACCTGCAGTCCTGATGCTGCCCTAGTCTCGGCAATCGGCCCACCATGGTCTTCCTGTCTCAGGCCACAACACTCCCCTAGATTTGGAGCCCATCTCCCCTGTACTCAGGTCTTCCAGGCCTGGGAGTGAGTGAGATCTTGAAAGAAAAGCTGCACCCTCCGTCTTTGCTCCCAGTTCCCCCAAACCCAGCCGGCCATTCCATGCCCACCCCACCACCCAGGCCACCAGGTGTCCTCACCATACAGCAGGTCAGCATTCCAACACCTTTGTATCCCACCACCTGCCTGAAATATTCACCCCTAGAGAGCCCTTATTCTTTCTTTTAAAAACTCTTTAATTGGCCTGACTCAGCCTGTACCCCTGAGGCGAGTGGATTGCCTGAGCCTAAGGGTTCAAGACCAGCCCAGGCAACTTGGTGAGGCCACGTCTCTACAATAAATCAAAAACTAGCCAGGTGTGGTAGTGTGCACCTGTAATTCCGGCTGCTTGGAAGGCTGAGATGGAAGGATCAGCAGAGCCCAGCAGGTCAAGGCTGCATTGACTGTGAGCGTACCAATGCACCTCAGCCTGGATGAGGGAGTGAGACTCCAACTTAAAAAAAATACTAATGAAAATAAAAACCCTTTAATTATTAAGCATGATTTTGAATAGGTAATATATTAGTCTGGTTAAGAAGTCAAATATTGGCTGGGCTTGGTGGCTCAGCCTGTAATCCTAGCACTTTGGGAGGCTGAGGCGAGTGGACTGCCTGAGCCCACAGGTTTGAGACCCACCTGGGCAAGTTTGAGACCTCGTCTCTACAATAAATAAAAAAAAGAACTAGCCGGGCATGGTAGCACATGCCTGTAGTTCTGGCTACTTGGAAGGCTGAGGCAGAAGGATTGCCGGAGCCCAGCAGTTCAAGACTGCGGTGGCTGGGAGCGGCCCCTGCATTCCAGTCTGGGCGACAGAGTGAGACTCCAACTCAAAAAAAAAAAAAAAGAAGTCAAATATTAAGAGCTATATCGAAGTCTCCTACTTTGGCACCCTTCCTGAGTTCCCACCTCCCCACCCTCACAAGTTAATTACTGTTATTAATGTGGAAATCCTAGCAGAGTTTGTTCTGTACATATTAACTAAATATTCATTCTTCTCCATTCCAAAGAGAAATCATATTTTTTTCCCACTAGGGTAGCTGGTGTTTTAACTTGTTTTATTATTAGGAAAACAGCTCTTGAATTGATTAGTGCTGTTTTCTAACTCATTAATTTCTGCTTTTATCTTTATTAATTCCCTCCTGCTTTCATTTTCTTAACTTGGGTTGGCATGCTTAACTTATTCTATTTTTACTGGTAGAAGTATTTAAGTCTGAACATTTTTCCCTGAGCACTGCTTTAGTTTTTTTTTTTTTTTTTTTGAGAGACAGAATCTCATTCTATCACCTAAGCTGGAGTGCAGAGTTTTAATCATAGCTCACTACAACCCTGAATTCCTGGACCCAAGTGACCCTCCTGACTCAGCCTCCCAAGTAGCTGGGATTACAGGCACACACTGCTATGCCTGGCCTTTTTTTTTTTTTAAAGAGAGGAGAGGTCTTACTTTGCTGCCCAGGCTGGTCTTGAAATCCTGGACTCAAGTGATCCTCCTACCTCCCAAAGTGCTAAGATTACAGGCATGAGCCACCATGCCCAGCCCATTGACTTTTTTTTTTTTTTTTTTAAGACTTGTTATATTTCTTTCACTCTAGAGCTGGAAGAAAGGTTTATTATTTTTAATTTTAATTTCCAAGTGAGAGTGGGTTGTGGTTGATTGATGTGTTATTAGTTTCTACTTTAACCATGATCATAATGTTTAATCTACTTTTTCAGATTTGGAGTTTTTCATGGAGATATTAGGCTAGATTTTCACAAGCATTCATGAGCACTTGGAAGGATCACATCACAGTCTCTATTTTCAAGGTACAAAGTCACCAGCAACCCCCACATACTCACTTCTCCAACCTAGTCTTTGATTCAGTCTCCATCACCTTACCTTTGTAAGGTACAACCCATGTGTCCCAAAGCACCCCTTTCTCTGGGGCATGCCCTGGATCCTGGCCATCTCCTCTGGTAACTGAATAGCAACAGCTGAGGCCTCACGCAGGAAGCCTGCAACTCCTCCCATATCCCTAACCAGACTAGACTCCTGCTTAGACCTCCTGTGCCCCTCCCTTAAGAGGCTGTTACCTGTACTCTTCTTACCTCCTAAATCAGCCCACCAGCCCTCACCAGGATCACATTCCTAGCACCACGCTCAGCTACAGCTACTACTCAGCACAGAGCCATAGCCTACTTCCCACCACCTCCCCCCTGTGTACGTGCCCATCAGCAGCCAGCAGCACACACACCAAGTCCCCAGCACCACCCTTGCCATCCCCCATCTGGCACATGGACATGCAACCTGCCACCTTCAGGGCATCTGCTTTGGCTCACCTCCCCAGCTAGCATGCATCTCCTGTTCATGTGCCACACGGTGACGGCACCTGGCACCTGAGAGACTGTGGGTTGAGTACTTAACAAGTGGGTATCATAAGACACTGCTAACCCCATCCTCAGGTGGATGACAGCGCCAAGAAGGGGAAGTGAGACACAAAGCAAATGGTGACACCCTAGCTTGCGCACAACTATAGGTAGACAAATGAAGGCTTGGTGCCCAGAGGAGCAGCCACTGGACCACCCTTCAGAGAAGCAGGAACCCCCACCTTCCCCATGGGAAACAGGCAGGTGGTAGGGAGGATGAATGACCTCATTATGGGAGTCACATGACTCCTCAGACCCTGGCTTGAGCCTACCATCCTCTCCCCCAAGCACCAGCCTCGCCCATGCATGACCTGGCTTACCGGGGAGGATCTCATTCCAGTTAACTCGTATATAGCGGTCCCGGTCAGCGCGTGCATGCTCATGCCAGAAGCCCAGCACGTGCATGAGCTCGTGCAAGACGATGCCCCGGCCCCTCCGGAGACAGGCAGGTGCCAGGGACACCACCTGCATTCCTCCACTGCGTCCCACACCAGAGAAGCACCTGCAGGCCACAAGAGTGAGCTGGGTGGACACGAGCCCAGAGGGTGACTAAGCACACTGGGCCCTTTCCCTCCTCCCAGGTCATGGGATGGACAAACGCCTGACAGGCCTTCCCCCTCCAGGGCTCTAGTCCCAGGTTTGCCATTCTCCCACAAGTTCCTTTACTGCATGCCTTCTGTGAAATGGGCATAATGGACCTCTGTTGCCAGCCTGGGCTGCAGGGAGGAGGCAGGGACCAATACTGACATGGATGACAAAAACTGCTGGTTGAGTGAGCGTCACCACATTGAAAGCCTCAAAGAGTTTGCATACATTGTTTCATGCTGTGTTTTTTGTATAGTGGTTATCATTGTTTCATGCCCCTGATGAGCTGGGAGCTAGGTATGGCCACTACCCTCCCCTCAGAGAGGAGGCAGAAGAGGCTCGGAAGTTAGGGGACTTGCCTGAACTCACACAATTTATGCAGTGTCTGTCCCACAAAACCTACACTCCCTCTCCACGCCACGCAGTCTTCTGGGAGACGAGGGCTTTACAAGTGAGGGTCTGGCACCCAAGCCCCACCCTTCCCTACCTTCCACCCTATAAGTCCAGCTCACATTGGGCAAACCACTTAGGGTGGGCTGGGGACTTTAAACGCTGAAGGACAGGCCCAGAAATAGGTTTTAGACAATGGCCAAGTTCATTCTGGGCTGAACACGGAAGCAAGCGGAGACACCTCCAGCTCCCCACCCCAGGAGAACTTACCCATACATGGGGATGATGGAAATAAAGTCTCTCTGGCCCTCGTAGGCGACAAACCTGACGCATGTGTAACGTTCAAACTCAGCAAATGCCTCCAAGATGGCCTCGCGGCTGGGTTCATCTGGCAAAGATACCCCGTGGTTGAAACCCCAGCAAAGTCCCCAGAGCCCTCAAGAGCTTTGAACTCTAGCTGGGGGCTGGGAACTGGGCTTTAAATGTACTCTCCCAAAACAGTGTCAAGAACAGACAGCACAGTAATGGTAGGGAAGAAGGCTGGGCCCCAGACCTGGCTGCATGGCCTTGGATAGGTCACCATCCTCTGGACCATGTGGTCTCAAGAGGGACTAGATCTCCCTTAGACATAGTTTCTGGTTAGCTCCTCCAGGATTTTAACCTTCTCAACTCAGAAGGCCTTCAGGCATAAAAGGGCTTTCATGGAAGGGCACTTCGGGGGTTGGGGGATATAGTTGATACAAGAAGAAGAAGGAGATGAGGACCCCAGAGAGAAGCCCATGCTGCATTAGGAAGAAGGGTTGAGGCAGTGAGGGAGGTCCCATGCCACGCCCACTTACCGTATTTGCTGGAGAGTAGGAAGGGAACCTCCACATAACCGCCACTGCTCTTGGGCCACCTGTTGCTGGTGGCTGACAATAATCGAAAGGGACTCTGAGGAGAGACAGCAGCTCAGGGATTCATGGGGACATGGGCCACCCAAGCTTTGTGCCTAAGGGTACCACATCCCAGGCCACCAGAACTCTAAAGATATGGGAGGTAGAATGTGGGAGTGGGGAATGGGGAACCATCAGAGACGGGATAGAAGTGTGAGATGACAAGGGGCCAGCTATGAGAGTCATGATAAACAAGACACAGTCCTTTGGTCTGTGATGACACAGAACTTGCAACCTCTTCTCTCAAACAGATAAAACAAGATTGGTTCTGGGAAGGTTGGCTAGGAGGCCCAGCACCTCAGGGTACCCTGGATCAGAAGGACTCAGGGCTCCAGCCAGCAACCCCACTCCATCCCTTTGGCAGGGGCCCTTCCCAGGGCACAATGACTGCCAAGCTTCCCTGAACCTGAGAAGACCACAGGACAGGGCCTATCAGAGAGATTCCGAGGCAACAGTCTGGCCTCCACAGCTCCTTCTTCCACTCTCCAGCGAACGAGAACCCTTGGGAGTGCAGGTCCCACAGCATCCAAGCGTGGTCTGCACCCTCAGCCACCAAAGATGTTGTTTGATTCTGCTCCAAGGTGGTCTCGCACCCGTCTCTCCCGGGCACTCACTGGATAACCTGGGACAGACCTGCCCCGCCCTTGGCACTCCTGCATGGCCTGGGGCCAGCCTTGAGCTCAGCAGCTCAGCCATGCATGGTGCCATCAGCAGGCAGCCTCCAAAGAAGTAGGATGGTCTTGCTTCCCCCTGCATCACTCGCCTATTCAGGAGCCTCCTGCGGTCCCCAGTCGCCTAAAATATGGCACTGCTCTGCTGGGCCATGTTCCCTCCTATGCCAAGAAGGCGCCCCAGTTCCCAGCAGCCCTCTCCCTTCTGACCTGGCCCTCGACCCAGCCGGGATGGTGGGTCTCTCCACATCAGCCCTTGTTCTGGCTCCCCTGAGACATTGCCGCTACCAGGCTCTTCAATGCCCCACACCCTACACCTCCACCAGCCACTCTTTGCCAACCCGTGGCCATCTCTTCCTCCATCCTAATACTCCCCAAGTACAGAGTACCTTCCTTGGGCAGAGTACCAAGCTGGGTTGAGTATCCAAACCTCGCCCTTCAGGAAGCCCCCTGGGCTGACTGGGCCAGTACTTTGCATATCACTCTCCCTTAGCTCTTAGGCTGACTTATCCTAACATATCAGTTGCTCTGACCTTGACCACAATGAGTGTCTACAAGGGCCTCACACGGCAAACCCTATGGCACCCAGGGGTAGGCTCAAAGGCCTCTGTCACCAGCTGTGAGCTCCAAGTCAGCTCACAGAGAAAGAGGGGAGCAGCTCACATGGCAGCTAGCATGTCAATGGATGCCTGCCCCACCTCCAGGACAAGGCTCCCTGTTTCCCAGTGCTTTGGCCCGTGCCAGCTCTGACATCTGAGCTCCATCTTCATCTCTACCCACTTTGGCTCAGGCTATCTACACAACCTCATTCTTCAGCCAAGGTCCCCAGTCAGCGAGACACCTGCATGTTAGTGTGTGTGCACTCACCGGTCGGATGATATCCCCCTCGACGAGGAAGCTGCTCTCTGGGGTTTCCTCCGGGATGAGCCCTAGGAAGGGAGAGAGAGAGGTGTGTTGGCCCATGTCTCCCAGGACACAGGCTTGAGGGACAAGCCAGGCAAGCCCCAGGGTCTGTCCCTCCCTGACTTTGGAACTAGGACTTCCCTGAGCACGGAGTCCATGTGGTCTCGGTCAAGTCACACAGCCTGAGTGTACAACGCTCCTCAGCCTGACTGCAGTCTTCCTCTGCTCAAACACAGTCCATGGCTCCCCCAACACATGCAATCCAGCCCCAAGTCCAGGTCCTCTGCTGTCAGAAAGCAGCAGCCTCTTTCTCCGGCCATCTCCTCCACTCCAGCCTAAAGCACACTCCTCAGAACAGGCCCAGCTCTCCTGTCCCACTTACCTGCATCTAATCTTTATCCATCTGTAATATTCAGAACCCTTGCAGTGGCAAGTGACAGAAACTCCCATTTGTACCACCATAGGAGGCAGGCAAGTACTGGCTCTTCCAAGCCCCTCTCTCTCCCTCTCAGCTGTCTCTGCTTCTCATCTCTCCCTAAGCCAGAGCATCATCTGCAAGTGACTCATGGAGGGGTGATCTCAGGAGAGGGGAAGCAAAGGAAGGAGAGAGTCAGGGAAGTGTGCAGACTTAGCCTCAGCCTGATGCCACAGGAGCTCTGGACCACACACTGCACCTCAGACGCATCTTGCCTTGAGGCAGGGCCAGATTCTATCCCCTATGAGTCACTGCGGACCACCTGGTCAGGGGAGGGAGTCGCCTCCCAGGCATCTCTGGCCAAGGCAGCCCTCTCTGACCATGGGCCATTCTCGGGAGATGGGTACAGCTGTGAGGCATTGACAGCCACATTCGCAGCAGCTGGGGACAGGCAGGTGCTTCCTGGGAAAAAGCACCAGGCAGGGAATAGACGGATATTACTACAGTAGCCTCAGGGCAGTTGATAGTGAGAACTAAAATAAAATCCTAAGCCCCTCAACCACTGAGCAGACCCCCTTGTGACCAGGGGATCCCAAGAAAAACTTACAAACTGAGTTCCTGACCATGATTGGATACAGGGTCGGACACTCATTATACCCCCTCCCTTTTGCAGTGTAGACACAACTGACAGCACTAATGATAATAGAGACCATATGACTGACAGAACAGACTCTTTGTGGTAATAAGACACCAATTATAAGCAGGCCAAGGTTAAGTCACACACCCCTACACTTAAAGAGTAAACTATGTGCTAACTGCCGCAGCCTTTCATTTCTTCAAGCAGTTAAACAAGAGCTTGCCTTGAAATAAACGATATTTAAACAATTGCAGCTCATCCACCACCAGAGGTCGACCCTTTCACAAGCCATAACAGCTTCAATTGGACAAGAAACTGATGTCAGTAACTTTTCTCCTGACACGAGACCACCGACCATGGACTGGTTCTGGCTGGTTTACAGAGGCTGCACTTGAGTACCTTGTACTCCTGCTTCACCTTTTGACATGAAGGGCCCGATTGTATTATATTCAAATGTTAAGTCTTCACCCCAAGGTGAACATGGATCCTATATCCTATATAATATGCATGTTTATTTAGCATGCACACTTTAGGACCTCCTTCATGAAAATTTCTAGCTTAGGCCAGGCTCGGTACCTCAGCCTGTAATCCCAGCACTTTGGGAGGCCAAGGAGAGTGGATTGCCTGAGCCCGCAGGTTCGAGACCAGCCTGGGCAACTTGGCGAGACCTCATCTCTACAATAAATCAAAAATTAGCCAGAAGCAATAGAGTGCCTGTAGCTCCGCCTACTTGGAAGACTGAGGTGGAAGGATTGCCAGAGCCCAGCAGGTCAACAATGGGGTGGCCGTGAGCGTGCCACTGCACTCCAGTCTGGAGAACGGAGTGAGACTCCAACTCAAACACAAAAAAGAAAGAAAAGAAAATTCTTAGCTCCTCCTGTAACCTGTTGAATATGTATGGTTAGCCAGCTTCTCCTCCTTCACAATGGCTATGCTTCCCAGCCTGTCAGGATGGCCAAAGTGCAGAATGTAACCCTTTAGAAGAAATAAAGTTTCCTTTCTAAGTTTATAAATGTGTTTTAAGTTGACAGTAGGGATCTTTGTTGGGCCACCAGCATCTGAGAGCTTTCTCCATGGCATGTGACAGTCCATGCCAGGAAAGAGCCATTGGTTCTGGTTACCTCCAGATCACTCACAGAGACCTGAGGGTGGAGTGCTAACAAAGAGGGGGCAGCTCACAAGGCAGTTAGCACGTCAGTGGATGCCTGTCCCACCTCCAGGGCAAGGCTCCCTGTTTCCTAATGCTTTGGCACATGCCAGCCCCAACAGCTGAGCTCCATCTTCATCTCCACCTGCTTCAGCTCAGGCTATGTACGCATCCTCATTCTTCAGCAGAGATCCCCAGACAGTGAGACCCCAAGCCTCAGACTTTTTCATCTTTGTCCTCCCAACACCCTCCCCCCGCGCCCCACACACACACACCTGCAGAACATCCTGCAAGGGTAGCTGAGCATCAACTACTGACTTAGCTTAACACCCAGACTTGGAGAACCAGTTACCTATATTTTTATCAGGTCATTTTTTTAACTTAGTTTTTCTCTCTAAAAGTAACAATCCATGAGTGTAATATATATATATATATATATGAGAGAGAGAGCGCGAGAGGGAGAGAGAGACAGACTTGAGTAATTGCCTATAGAATTTCCCCCCACTCAGAGTCCAGAGTAAGCTGGTCCAGTTCTTCCCAGGTTTTTCTGCATTTCTGAGTAATCAGTATGATTTTTCACACCACATAGATAATGAGAAATCCCTCTGGGCCATGAGAAGACGGAGTGCCCTCACCTTGATTAATCGCAGGGATGTCCTTGTCCCAGGGCACCTGGGTCCCCTCAAGGTTGAGGCCTTCTGAGAAGCTGGTACCACAGGCTCCTGGGCAGTTGGAAACTGAGGGTGCTCCTGAGATCAAACCTGACCCAGAAAGACAAGGACATACACACAGATGCTGGAGTGCCCCATCGGTGAGACAAGATGACAGGACATGAGTGGGTGTGGGTTGTCAGACCGCAAGACCCAGGCCCTTGACGAAGAGTAGGCCTCCAGCAACGAGCCCAGGAGCCTGCCTGGCCTCCCCCTCAACCCCAACCGGCGTCTAGACCTAGGCAACTTTAAGGAAGGAGCTAGGTCATGGGACCAAAAAGGCATGTGCACCACATATGAGGTAGCAGAGGGGAGAAAAGGGAGGCAAGGACAGACCTCAGGTTCTGATGCCCATGGCAGGCCCAGAGCTAGCCTCAGACCCTGCTCCATGACTGCTCAGGCTTTTGGAAAATGGGCTCAGCCTGGGTGACTCCTGGCCTGACCAGGCAGGAGTGGGGACTTACAGTCCCCTACCCTCACCCCAGTCCGAGGAGGTCTGATGTCTCCTGCCGGGCAGGATCCTCCAGTGCAACCCCTAGGAGTTGACTTCTAGAACACCCCACCGAGCCATTAAGCTCAGTTAGGATCCCTTCTGGCCTCTCCCCCGCGTTCTGGAGGCTGGAGCCAGCCCCAGGAGGGTCAGGCAGCCCCTTACCTGGCAAGGAGAGAAGACCCAGCACCCAAGGCCAGAGGCTTCCCATGCTCCACATGGCGGATCGCTGTCACCCCAAGCAAGCAAGAGGACCAGCCCCAGCAGGTCAAGGCAGCCTAATTCCAGAATCTGAGCCACCATCCCTCTTAAATCACAGCCTCTCTAGTTCTCACTTGCTCCCACCAACCACCTCCACCTGTGGCTCCTCCCTAACCACCTCCACCAGCAGCCCTACCCCAACTACCTCCCCCTGCAGCCCCACCCCAAGCACCTCCACCTGTAGCCTCACCCTACCTGTCATCCTCACCCCAGCCCAGGTCCCAGCCTTCTGGACCCGGGTCTGAACCCCTTCCTGTGTGGTGGGTGGAAGAGTAAGGAGGGGCCCACTTGGGAGCGTGGTTCTCCTGAGGTCCCCTCTTGCCACCAGGGGGCAGAGAAACATTACAAAAAGGTGCTCCAGGCCAGACTAAGGCTCCAGCCCAGGGAGGGACCTCATCCTCCAGCAAGGGAGACCCCTTTTTCTGCCCCTAGCCTGTGCTCAGACATGAGGATGACTGCCTGAGACACTGTGGCGCCCCCAGTGTATCTTTGGAAGGAGAGAAAGGTCACTGCACTTTTACAAGCTTTTATTTTAGTGCACAGAGAGAGTGGGAGCGTGAGCACACAACCGCCAAGTGCGGGGCTCTGGTAAATTTCACAAACTGAACACCCCATGTAGTCAGCACCCCAGAGAAGTCTGCCCTGTGGGAAGGGTGGGACTTTTAGATGCCCAGACCCTCGCATGGACACTACCCCTCTAACCTCCACACCAGTTGGCATGATCATTGTTTATTCCCATTTCTCAAACTTGGAAATTGAGGCTTCGTATCTAAATTCTTCTCCCTCTGCCTCAGAGCCAGGTCACCTCAACTAGATTGAAATCCTGGAAGTGGAGCATGTCAGCGCTGGGCAGCATTTGAGGACACCCACCATGGCCACCAGCACGCAGCAAAGGGGAGTGACAGAGCCAAGCATGTCAGATGTTGTCCACAAGGACCTCTTGGCTCTCCTGTCACACCTGAAATCCAGCGTTTCCCAAAAGATAGGAAATGGAATCACAGGGAGAACATGAAGGAGGCACATGCTGCTGCCGCCCTGGAAAGGTAATTAACAAATGTCAGAATGCACGTGATGAGTATGTGAATTAGCTTTGTTGCAGTAATCATTTCACAATGTATGTGTACATCAAAACATTACACTGTGACTTAAACATACACAGCTTTTATTTGTCAATTATATCTCAATAAACTTGGGAAAAAGTAAATTTTTAAAAAATCACCCACCAAAAAAAAAAAAAAAAAGAATACACGAAGCTAGCTGGATTTGGTGACTCACACCTATAATCCCAGCACTTTGGGAGGCAGAGGCAAGAGTCCAGGGGCTACAATAAATCTACAATAAACCAAAAAATTAGCTGGGTGTGGTGGCGCGTGCCCGTGGTTGCAGCTACTTGGAAGGCTGAGGCGGAAGGATCATCTCAGCCCAGCAGGTCGAGGCTGTGGTGGCCGTGAGTGTGCCATTGCACTCCAGCCTGGGTGACAGAGTGACACTCCTACTCAAAAAAAAGAAAAGAAAAAAGAATACATGAAGCTAACCAGTTAAGATGCATGTTTGGTGAAAAAGATAAAATAAAATAATGATAACAACAAATAATCACCCTGCCTGGGTAGAAAGATTCTCGGTCAAGAAATGCAGGTGGTCTTGAAGGTTATTTTGCTGAGTGAAATAAGCCAGCGACAAAAAGACAAATACCGCATGAGTCCATGTATGTCAGGTATCTAGAGTAGTCCAATTCATAGAGACAGACATGAAATAGAGGTCACCAGGGAATGGGGGAAGGGGAATGGGGAGCTATTGTTTAACAGGTAGAGAGTTTCCATTTTGCAGGATGAAAAAACTCTGGTTATCTGTCATACAACAATGTGCATACACCTTACACTATTGAGTACTTAATCATTGTAATGATGATAAATTTTTTTTATCAGTATTTTTTATTATGGTTTTGTGGGGTACAGTTAAGGGTTAGGTGTACAATTACGTTTCATTCAGGCACCCTGTTGATAAATGGAACATATTCTAAGATCGACCACATACTCGGCCATAAATCAAGCATAAACAAATTTAAAAGGACCGAAATTCTACCAAACACCTTCTCGGACCACAGTGGAATAAAAATAAATATTGACACCAACAAAGTCCCCCCAAAACCCACAAAGACATGGACACTAAGCAGCATGATGCTAAACAACTCCCGGGTCAACGACGAAATCAAAACAGGTATCAAAAGATACCTGGAAACAAATGAAAATGAAGAAACATCTTACCAAAATCTCTGGGATGCCCTGAAAGATGATAAATTTTATGGGTTTTTTTTTGGTTTTTTTTTTTGAGTTGGAGTCTCACTCTGTCGCCCAGACTGGAGTGCAGTGGCTGCTCCCGGCCACAGCAGCCTCAACCTGCTGGGCTCCGGCGATCCTTCCGCCTCAGCCTTCCAAGTAGCTGGAACTACAGGCGCGCGCTACCACGCCCGGCTAATTTTTTGGATTTATTGTAGAGATGAGGTCTCACCAAGTTGCCCAGACGGGTCTCAAACCCACGGGCTCAGGCAATCCACTCCCCTCAGCCTCCCAAAGGCACGGGATTATGGGCTGAGCCACGGAGCCCGGCTTGTTTTTTTTATTACAATTAAAAGTTTTAAAATAAATAGAAAATGAAGAGAAATAAATAAAAAGGCAGTTTTTTGGATGATAAACTATGAAAATCACAGAGAAGAAAGGGTATAGAAGGGGAGGGGAGAAACGAGTGGGGTCGGGTAAGGTGGGCAGAGGCTTCAGCCACCAGTCCTACCACATGTGAGAAAAGGCTGTGTGATAGGAAGTCCCCGAGGAAGTCCCTGATGACTTAGGGTCCCAGATGTGACACACCCACCCGGAGCTGGGTGCTGGGGTTACAGGCAGTTTCCAACAGAAGCCCACTCAAGTCCTGAGGAAGGCCAGACAGCAACCCCAGCTCTGCCTGAGAGCTGAGGGAACAAGGATCATCCCTCATCCAGCCTCACAGAGCAAGTGCCCACCTGTGCCAGGCTCCAAGCAGGGGCTTCGAGGACCACAGGCCCAGCCCTCATGCGTGTCCAGCCTTGTCCGGATGCATACCTGCATACCTGCTCAATGTCACTCCTAAGTAGTTAACGTTTTCTGAACACCTACCATACGCAGGCACTATGTGAATTGATTTGTGTAAGACTACACCCCAAGAGGTGGGGGCTAATGGTAAACCCCATTTTACAGACAAGGAAACTGAGATACAGCAAGGTTTACCAAAACTGGCCCCGTCATACACACTGC
>NW_007247774.1:386515-389489 GCF_000164805.1 Carlito syrichta | reverse complement strand
TCCTCACATGTTCTCTGCAACTTTAAAATAATTAAATACAGACATACATACATAACACTTCAGTCTGGCTCACAAAGGCCCTGGACTCATTTTTCAAACTTTCTTTTAGCCTAATTCATAGAAGTGCCTGTATTACTGGTGCTGTTTATGTTGCTTTGTCCCATTGGTGCATGCTACCTGTTATCCAGACCCATATGCGTCCTGACAAAAAGACTGTTGTTTTGGATAGCCTATCCCATTTCACAAGTACAAGCTGGTAATTGTACATTTTACAGACAAGGAAAGTGAGATACAGCAAGGTTTACCAAAACTGGCTCCGTCATACACACTGGCGTCCCGCCCCCCCACCTTAAGCACACCCTGCCAGGCACAAAGAATGATGATATTGGGCAGAGACCACCTTGAGCTGAGGCTGGAAGGACAAAACGAAGCTGGCTGGATGACACTCCAAGCAGCCAGGAGTGTCAGGCTGAGAATGAAGCCGGCCATCCAAGGCCTCAGCACCCTGCTCTCAGGCAGATCACAGTAACCCCTTCCAGCAGCTTTAGCACTCGTCCCTCTGCTTCCAGCTTGGGCAGGGCCCTCATCTCAGGTCTCCACAGACACCCTGGTCCTATGCTGGGCCAGTAACCGATAACAAAGTCATGCTAGTTGGGTGGGTATGAAGAGCGACTAATCCCATCCCTAGTGACATGTACTCTGCACCAGACACTGGGCCACATGCCTTTTAGGGACAAAAGGAGCTCTGGAACAGAAGCAACCATGAGCCCTAGCATGGACAGGCACACAGAGCCTGGGGCCCAATCCTGAGATAAGGAAGGAGTGTGTGTTGACCTATAGGGAGAGAGCAGAAGCACCCATGGCCCTGGGAAGAGCCTCATGCGTGGGTGCCCGCACACTCCCACAGAAACACCCACATATCTGACATGTAGGTGTGCACAGGCCAAGAACAACCCACTCCCCTCGGAGCCCACACACTTGGACACACAGCTCACAGCCCTCTGACTTGTGCCATAAAGGAAGTGGGTCTGATCAGGGAAACACTAGGCTGGGTTCTGAGTCACCATCCCAGAAATGACCCTTTTCAGTTCTGGAGCCAAAACCCCTTCTGGGAAAGGGCGCCAGCCCAGGCAGGGGAACTGGGACCAGGAGACAACCTCTCCAGAGGGGAGGCCAGAACCACCCCTTCCAACCCTCTTGGCCTGGCCCTTCCACTGCCCAAAGCCAGCCCAAGCAAAGGTGAGGTCTGGTTAAGAAAGAGCTACAGAGCATCCTCCCAACCACTGACTTGAGACCAGACGCTTGGGGGGTTGCTGTTTTTTAAACAAAACAATATTTATTGACACAGCCTCAACGTTCTGTATAAATATAAAGTGCTAAGTTTCCAACCCTCGCCCACAGGGCTGGGAGGAAGTGGTAAATGTCAGATGAGCACAAACAACTTTCCAGCACCAGCACAGGCATGACAGGTTCACAGACATCCAGGCATACCACGAACCCTGGCTGTCACAGCTTGTTCCTTGTAGCTCTCGGGCTGCCAAGGGCTTCAACATGGCGGTGGACCAGAGAGTCCATGGTGTAGAGTTCAATTTCTGCCAGAGGATGGGGGAGGAGGGGGCAGACACATCCTCCATTCCGTCCCCTGAGTGAGGGCCAGCCCTCACACCCCTAGCAGAAGAGCACCAGGTCAGAAAGGCCAGCACTCTGGCACTCCGAGCTCCCCCACTCTGGGGTTCTCCAAACTCTGTGGAGGCAGCTAGGCGGAGGTAAGGGCAATGTGCTGGGCCAGAAGAGAGCCCACCTGTCCACAGCCAGCTCCCCAGGAATCGGGGAGGGCCAGCGCCATGGGCAGAGCAGGCAGAGGGGGCCCTCCCTCAGTGACACAGCACCTGTGTCTCAAACTGCAGCAGCTGCCCCATGAAACTGAAGTTGGGGGAGATGACTCCCCGGCGTTGCTTAACAAAGTCAAAGGCCTCGTCCAGCCGCACACGGCGACTCTGCATCAGGTATGCCAGGCAGATGGTGGCGGAGCGCGAGATGCCCGCCTGGCAGTGCACCAGCACCCGGCCGCCGCTGTTCTTCACTGAGTCTGCAAGGGAGATGAAGGAAGGTGTTAGACAGAAGGGATACAAGCCAGGAAATAGGCTCCCCCCAGCCCCCCCTCCTGGGGCTCCCCCAGATCCCCGGGCCGAGGCCCCCTCACCAATGAAGCCTATGGCCTCTTGGAACCAGGCACTGATCTCCACCATCTGGTTGTCCTCCACAGGGATACTCTTGTAGCGGAAGAGGCCCTCAAAGTGGTTGGGGCAGCTGGCAGAGACGTTGAGGACAGCTGTGATGCCACAGGCCTGCAGCCCCTGCAGGTCCGAGGAGTGGCTGCAGCTGCCCAGGAAGAGGTAGGGCAGGATCTCCACAGGGCCACCCTGGAGCGGGAAGAGGGGTGGCGGTGAGACCTTGAGCACCGGCAGGGCAGACGTCATGGGCTGGGAGGAACAAGAGTAGCCCTCAGCCAGTCCTCCGGACCCTCGACAGGACTCAGGAATGGGAGGACGACACAGTGGGACACACATGCTAGACACTCGGATACTCAACCCCTCATATACACAAAAATCCAGAGGCACACGTGAGCAGCCATACTCCACACGCATGCACACAAACGCGTGCTCCATCGGCATGCGAACACACACGTGTGTTTACATATATATGTGTGCATATAACAAACTCCTCGCATCCACAGATGAGAGAGTCTTTCCCCAGAGGCGCCTGACCTGCGGGGGAGGGGAACAGAGGAGCCGTGAAAAGGAGCCGCGCTCTCACCTGGTCGTAGGCGGGAGCCCTGGGGTCGGAGCGGCTGTCCTCCGCCCCGGCAGGCTGCGGGGCCGGGGCGGCGGCTTCAGAGCACAGGTCGGGACAGCAGGCCTGGAAACCATCGAAGCCTCCTGCGGGGAGGAGAGGTCACGGTCAGCCCGGGCGG
>NW_007247774.1:378019-385797 GCF_000164805.1 Carlito syrichta | reverse complement strand
CATCTGCCAAGCTTGGGGAGGGTGTTCAGGGAGTCCGAGGGTCCTGAACGCGCCCCACCCTTTGGCCTGTTCGAAGCCACTCAGGCCTCGGGAAGCCAGCTTCTCAGTCCTACATGCCCATCCTAAGAGACTTCGAGGCAGGGGTGTCCCCTGTCGCCTCTCCCTTTTCCTTTTCCCTCCCAGGATTCTCTCCCTAGGAATTTGTTGCAACAAAAACTGACAAGCACTTGCTGTCCTGCCGTGAGTGAATGGTTTCTACACTGGAAGAATGGAGGCCCGGGTTGGAGATGTCCCTTTTCTCATCTATTTAGAGCACCTTGGGCTGGAGGGGCTTTGTCTCCCTTCCCCTCCCCATCCCCCACTGCATGATCGAGACCCACACTGGAGTCTTGCAACAGGTCAGTGGCCGAGCTGGGCCGGAACACCAGTCCTTGGGCCCAAGCCCCTGGACTGTGGTATAGGTGAATGAGAAGGGTCTGGGGCCTTGCAGGGGGAAAGGCAGGGCTGTATGACAAGTTTCCAGTTATGAGTGGGGCAAAGCTTCTTCGCCTGGGGCCCAGGGAAAGCACCCGGGGCCCGGCAAGAGGCGTTCCCCATGTCACAGGCCGGCTCTGAAGGGGAACTCTGCTGACGCCACTGGGCTCTCCCCTGTGGGAATTTCAGGAGCCTCAACAAGGGGAAGAGGGAGAAGCAGGAACAGAATCTGCTTCCTCCTGCCCACCCTTCCCCTCAGCAGAGCTGCCAACTCTCCCCAGTGCCCAGTGTCGGGGGAGTGGGGTCCAAGACTAGCAGTGGGGCAGTGAGAATGGAGACTGGGTAATCCACACCCATTCTGCCCTCCCCACCCCAGCTCCAGCGCTACTGCCAGATGTGGTGAGGCCCAGGTATGTGGAGGGTGGTCAGGGCCCCTGGGCTGGGGGCAAGAATTGTTGGCAGCCAAATGCCTGGAACCCTGAAGCAGAGGACTCCGGGTGGATGGGGACAGAGACAGAGTCCTTGAGCTGGAGCTGGGGCCCTCCCCGCCCCCCACCGCTCCATCCCCAGCATCAGGGATTTCAGAAGCCAGCCCTCCCAGCCCCCAGTCTCCTGTGTCACTCTCCAGTGTTCTTTGTGAGACCCTTCCACTCCCCTGCAGACCCCTCCATCCAGACTATCTTGGAGAGCTACAGCTAGGACCCATGTAGACCTCCAAGCCCCCTAGGACCTGTAAACTCTGAATCCCTCACAGTGGTGAGCCAATGTGTCTGATGGTGTGCACTGAAGCATGGTGTGTATGCAGCTGTTTGAGAGGAGCATGGAGCATGTGTGTACTGGGAGACAGAGGGGATGCAGGGGAGAGAAGTCCCGAGGACTCCAAAGATTCCTGGGGCTGCGTCACCTTCTCTTGCCTCAGTGTCCCCATCTGCAAGGTGGAAGCACATGCTGCCCACCCACACTGGCTCCAAGGCTCCAAAGCTCTGCCACTGCCTGGCAGCTCTGCTGAGGTCCCTCCCTGCCGGACCAGTCAGCAGGCTGATGCAGCAAAGTCCACAGCAGAGCCAGGGAGTCTGGGCCACAGATCCCAGAGGCTGATATGAGCGCTTATCCCTGGCATCAACCCGGCAAATGATTTAATGGCTGATTCCAGGGACAAATTACAGAGCTTGCTGGATAGTCAGGTCCAGTCTTGCTAACCGGTGGGGCCTGTGTCCCCTGCCATGCTGGGATCCACAGCCCTCCAGCTCCATGGGAAGGAGGAGGGAGGACCACAGCCAGCTGGAATCCCTGACTCAAGAATGAAATCAGCTCAGCCACGTAGGGGACTCCAGACCCCAATGCCCATACTGGACTGGACCTCTTCCTCCCCTTCTATACCTTCTGGAAAGTTCCAAGCAGGGGTGGGAGAGCATTGCCAAAGGTTTACTCTAATGGCACAGTCCCAGCCCTTGCCTAACATTCTGGCCAGGACTAGTGATTTCTTGTTTCTTTCCTTGTTTTGTTTTTTGAGTCTGTTGCCCAGACAGGAGTGCAGTGGCATGATCACAGCATCCACCTCCTGGGTTCAGTTGATCCTCCTGCCTCAGCCTCCTGAGTAGCTGGGACTACAGGCACGTGCCACCATGTCTGGCTAATTTCTTGATTTTTTTTTTTTTTTTTTTTACGATGTCTTACTATGTAGTTCAGGCTGGTCTCAAACTCCTGGGCTCAGGCGTTCCTCCCACTTTGGCCTCCCAACGTGCTGGAATTACAGGCTGGCCTCTAACTCCTGGGTTCAAGCAATCTTCCTGCTTAAACCCCCACTCACCCCACCCACCCCCAGTAGCTGGGACTATAGGTACATGCCTGGTTCAGGACCAGTGATTTCTGCCAGAAGCGGCTGCATAAATGTCACCCACTTGATGCCATTTGCTTTGGGGCTGTCCCCTTTTAATCTCTGGAACAGACTCATGGAGGCTTGACTTAGCCATGAGGGTGAGGGGGCTTCCCTTTGCCTTCTTTCCCTTGTCCTAGACTGGGGAAACCTCATCCCTGATACTGGGAGGGGAAGAGACTCACAAACCCGTGTCCCTCCCTGACTTTTGCTCTGACTAAAGATTCCCCCGACCCTGGATGTTGTTGTAGGTGAATCATGGTGCAGGATATCTGCTCCCCCTTGCCACCTCCTCGAAGACCCCCATTTGCCAGAGCTGACCCTTGGAACCACAGCAGAGAGGAGGCAGGGCACTGGGCACGTGGGTGGAGGGCAGGGTCAGGAGGGGTCTCTGTGAGACCAGAAGCCCACAGGCCTCAGGCTCCAAAGGGGGACCCCGCTTCTCCCCACTGGATGGTGATGGGATGACACGGGCTGGGGTCACCATCCTCAGAGCTTTCTCTGTTTTTGTTTTTGTTGTTTTTTCTGGCCTGGCTGTTATAGAGCAGACACTGTCAAATAAGTTTGGGCTCAGCATTTTTTAAAAATTAAAAGCCGGTGAGACTCAGCTGGAACAAATGATAACGATCCTGCATGTTATTCTTTTTGTAACCATCTATTTTGACGGCTGTGAGCGTCACTCACCTCCTGCCTTTGGGATTCCCAATCTTTCTCCGCCCCCAAAACACATCCACCCAGCCCATGAGAGCAGAGTCCTTCCAGAGTCACCGCTCAAAGCTCTGTGCTGATGTTGCCGGGTTTTCCTTCCTCCTCCTTCCAAACCCACCCCCAAGCAGATGCCCCATGGAGCTAGCGGGGGGTGGGTGGCTTGGCTACAACATTTAGGCCAGAGCAGGTGTGAAGGTGAAAGTGACGGGAGCCACCCCCGGCCCGCCCGAGGCATGAGTCAGGGGTGATGTCAGGTTTCCTGTGCCAGCCTCTGACGAAGATGCGCCGATGCTGTGGCCGCCCCCACAGACTCCTGCCAGGCGAGGACCCAGACCTCACGCGCCACGCTTCAGCAACCGCCCCTCTGTGGCGATGGCGCCATTCCAGCACAGTGTGGGAGGCGGGGAGAGGTTCACCTAGGGCATCCGGCTCTCAGCAAGACCTCTTCCTGGAGCAGGTGAAGCAGGACCCCCTGAAGGCTGGCCCAGAAGTGGACCACATGTGGCCGAAAGGACTGGTGTCTGTTCCCACACTCATATCATGTGTCATGTCATGTGTGTATATAGGCACACAGGGCAGCCCTACTGGGGAAGCGCACCTGCACACAGTGGGACCTCCTCTGGGGGCCTGACGCTCATGCTAAATGTGAGGGGACCTGGGCAGCTCCTCACCCTGGCCCTGCCGCTCACTCATGCCACCCTGAGCTTTGGCTCCTCTGGTATGAACCCCCCAGCAGGGTGCCAGGTGGCACTCAGACACTTCAAGGCAGAATCCAGACACAGCACCAAAGAATTGTAAATCATGTGGTGAGGAAGTTCTGCCTTTTTCAAATCTTTTTCAATCAGCCCTTCTGAGGACGTCAAGAAGAAAGTCTCAGTTTGGGGTTGGCGTGGCTTTCCTGCTTCTCTAAGTTTTGCTTTTCCTTATTTTACAAAGAAACTCGGCATCTTCCCCAAGCATCCCTATCTGGGTTACCCACTTCTTTTGCATTTATTCATTTACTCATCTCTGCATTCTAAAAAATACATTCCAAGTCCCTGTTGTGTGCCAGGTACCCTTGTGTGTGCTGGGGATACAGCAATAAATCCCAAGCCACTGCCCTCCCAGAGCGGACCTCATTGTTTCAATAACATTTTTGTTTGTGATTATGTTGTATCCATGGCAAGTGATACAAATTATTCACCTAATGATATCTTTCCTTTTAAAATAAATTTTAAGTTTGTGAAGACTGAGTGGCTTCAGGAAGACTACTGGGCACAGATGGTTCCCATGCATCTTAAGAGAGGTGATGCAGGTAGCAGATGCCAGCGTCGTGACACCTTGTCCAGGAGAGCATCCCTGCAGCTCCTCCCAGCTGTGGCATTTGGTGGTGTGGAGCTGTGGAGTCTGGTTCTCCCTCCTGCCACAGTCTCCCCAAAACGAGAGGAGGCCACAGCCCTGGGAAAGGAAATGTGGGAGAGCCAGTCCCAAGACCAGAGCTCAGGTCCCTTCGTGTCCCATGGACATGTCCACCCAAGGGGCCTGGGTTGGGCTGTACCCCGAGATGCGCCTGGGCTTGGGACAGGAGGGGGTCCCTCTCCCTGGGAATCTACTTCCTGCACACCTGTGGCCTCCCACCCGTGGGAGTCCCAGTAATGAAAGAGGCTCCCACCCTGTCAGCCAGAAATGCCTGTGGCTTGGGCCCAGGTAGCCAAGGAGGGAAGAGCAGGCTGCTAAGGAAGGGCTGTCACCAGTGATAACGGTTGGACAAGAGATGAGGGATTCTCAGAGATGTGACCACACTGTGGTCACAGGGCGAGTGGCTCTGTGACAAAAGGACTCACGGGGCTCCCCCGCAGCCAGAGCTGGGTGCACTGTGGGGATGCAAAGGGAGACTTCAAGGCCCAGAGGAGCCAGAGGTTGCTCCTTCCCATCACTACTGCTAATACCTTTACCACTATCAAAGTTCAGGCCAGGCCCTCTGTCACTCCCTCTAAAGGCCAGTTGTACCACAGCCAGCAGCGGCAGCGGCAACTCTGCGTCAGTTAGCTGTGGGGACTCTGCAGCCATGTTGCCCCGGTCAAACACAGCTGGGCTGCTTCCCCACCGTGTGGCTTTGGGCAAGTGACCTAACCTCTCTGCACCCTCATTAAATAATACCAATTACTAGCCCTCTGTTAGGTGCTAGGAATGGGCATTACTGCATCTAAGTTTCAAAGCCTGGAGAGCTACATCATGACCCTCCTTTGCAGACAAGGAAGCTAAGACCCAGAGGTATTAGGTGGTGAGATCACTTGGTCCATATACAAGAGAAAGAACTGAGACTGGAGCCTGGGTTTAACCCGCGAGATTGCCCTGCCTCTGGTGGGATCTGCATGGGCCCACCTGTGTAGTGTCTGGCAGCCACCCTGTTCCCCAGCACTCGTCCTCCACCCAGGTCTCTTGCTTCATGTGACAACGACACTGAGAGTGAACTTGCCATGTGCCCTGCCCAGTTCTAAGCCTTTAGCGGGAATCATTACATGTAAATCTTAAAGAGCCCCCAAAGGTGGGAGCGACTGGTACCCCAAATATGAATGAGGGAACCGAGGCGCAAGAGACTGCGGAAATTGCTCAAAGTTGGTAGATGGTGGAGCTGAAGTTGGGACTCACGATTCTGCATCCCTTCAGCCTGCCCCCAGAATCCAGGGCTTCACACCCCCCCACCCCGTCCAGGCCATCCCTATCTGCCCCACCCTTGCCCGTAGCCCTCCGCTCTTCAGCCACTGTCTCCGAGGAGCTTGCTCTTCCAAGGGTGTGAGCACTGTCTCCCCGGCTCAGCTGCAGACCTTGGGCCTGCGCCACCTCATGCACAGGGCGTCGCCACTCTGAGCCTGGTGGGAAGCACGGGGGCCAGCTCAGAGTAGAGACTTGACACATCTCTGTAGACGCATTGACTTGGCTCTGTGCCTCCAGGTAGCCCTTGAATGGAAGCCATCGTCAGGATGGGGTCCTCCTGGGTCTGGACACAGAACTAGGCCCACACCCCCACTGTGCCCCAGGATCCAGAAGAGAAGCAGCAGAGAGTTCAGAGAGTAAATGCCCTGGCATGTCAGTGGAAGAGCCCACTGTGAGTGGCCAGGGGAGCTGATGTCCTGGGTTCAAGGGCACACTCTGTCACCATAGCCCTGCGGCCCTGGATGCACCATGAGCTGTGGTATTCCCACCTGTCCTAGTGCTCATTCGCCCACCAGGGGTTCACAGAGCGCCCAGCTGTTCAGGGCGCTGGGATGCAGCTGCGAACAGGACAGACAAGGTCCTCGCCCTCTGGGGCTGACCTTCCAACAGGAGGCAGAGGCCAGAGGAGCAAGTCAATACATGACATCATGGCAGACAGGGGAGATGCTCTGATGACACCCCGGGGGGGATGACAGAGCACGGGAGGAGTCACAGGGGAGGCCTCTGGGAGGAGACTGCCAGAGGGGTGACCAGGGCAGCCTGAGAGGGGGAACGCAAGAACAAAGACCTGGGATGCGGACTTGCAGGAGTGCTCCGGCCCTCATAAGGAGCTGATTTCATGGAAAGGACATGGGAATTCTTAGAAGGTTCTGGCTGGGGGCAGGGGGGGGCAAACCATGGATCAACACCGGGCTGTGAGTGGAGAGTGTATCATGGGGGCAGTGCGGGGGCTTAGGGAACAAGGGACTGCGTTGGACCTGGGTGGGAATGAAAATGGAGGCAGATCCAGGATCAGGAGGGGGCAGAGCTGGCAGGGATTGTGAATGATTGGGTGGGGTGGGAAAGAGGGGGGTAGGGAGAGCTCCCAAGGGAGGGCTGAGAGGGGAGGAGACAGTTTCCTAAGGAAAGATGAAGCCCAACCCTTTCCTCCCTTCCCTCCTGACCCTAAGCCCTGCTGGGGTCCCTCCTCCCTGAGACAGGGACTTGGGAGGGGGCTGAGAGATGCCAGCTTTCACAGTTTTATAGCTGTGAAAAGGGGCACTTGCCCCACGTAGGAGGGCAAAGGCAGAGAAGAGAGGTTGCCTATGTCACAGGAGGTGGGGCTGGGTGAGGGGGACATGGGGCTGAGCTGGGGCTTAGAGCACAGATGGTGGGGGGAGATGCCAGAGAGGAAGTGCCCAGAGAGGATCCGGGGGGATTAGGGCCCCAATCTGATGCGTCCCTTGAAGCTGACAGCTTCTTGAAAAGCTGAGGCCATCACTGCTGATGGAGTTGCCCCTGCACACTCAGTGAGGGTCACACTCAAACACACACCAGAATACACACACACACAGCAGAACACACTCCACATACATACAAACGCATCCATACACACATCAGAATACACACACCCCAGAACACTCTCACACCTCCAAACACACACCACAACACACACACACTACACAGACACCAGAATACAGACACACTCAAGCACACACCAAAATACACACAAACACACTCCCACACACATATCAGAATACTCTCACACACACCAAATACACACATACAACACATACACTCCACATACACCAGAATACACACACACACACCAGAATACACACGTACCCCACACAAGTACATACAACACATATGCACACCCACCCCTACACATACACACACACCACGTACCTCCACACGTGCCACACTCACACATCACACACACACCTGACACCCCACACATACATATACGACTCACACATATGCATACCACACACGTGCACACACACACACACACACACACACACACACACACACACACACCTTG
>NW_007247774.1:376932-377999 GCF_000164805.1 Carlito syrichta | reverse complement strand
CTCAGCGGATTCCCTGACAAGCCCCTCCCCCAGGGCTTCATCCTCCCTGTGTGGACTTGAAGGGTTGGGGCCCCTGGTGTCAGCGCCTGGCCCAAGTGGGACCAGTGGAGAGCCTGCCTTTCCCTGCTCCAAGACCACATGTGGTGGCTGCCCAATCCCCACTCGTGAGCCAGGTTTAGAGGATTCACCACAACCCACATTCACCCTGCAACTCCGACTTCCACAGCACCACTCTCGCTATTCCTGCCCCTGGATTGCCAGAGCTGCCTCCTCTGTGAAGCCATCCACGTGCCCTAATCCAGCCCTACTGACTTATCCTCTGTCTCGCCTTGCAGCCCCATGCACATGCCAGGCCCAGGCACAGTTGCCTCCCCCGTCTGCAGCACACACCTCAAGGCCAAATGGGGCACTCAGCAACTGCTCCCTGGGCACTAGGTCTGAGCTGGTCTGAGCACGGCCAGCTTTGTGCTGGCTGGGCCTATCCTCAGCCCGAGGCGTCTGTCCACCGGCACAGAAGAGATAGGAAGAACTCCACGTGGTGAGAAACCAAGGTCAGAAAGCAGAAGAACGTCCTCCCGTCCCCTAGGAAAGATCCCCCTTTCCCAGAGCTGGAGAAGTCACTTCCCTCTGGGGCCTGAAACCCCTCCTGGAGGCAGGGGGATGGCCACCACCACTTCAGCAGTCCCTTCCAGCACAGGATGCCCACCAGCTAGAACGAGATTTTTGGTGGCTTCCCTGAGGACCAGAATTTCCTCTCCCTGTACCCTGCTTCACCCACCAGCCCCTGAGCCCAGGCCCTGGACCCCAGCCCAGAATGGCCAGTTGCTAATGGCCCCAGCCAGTGGGCTATAGAAGCTGTCCCATGCTTCTCAGATCCCAGGGGCCGGACTAGCCCTGACAACAGCCTGGCTGCTGCTGCCGGGGTTCAAGACCCTGAGGGTCCCTTGGCTCCAGACATCTGGATGTTGCGTCCTTCTGGCTGAAAATAAGAATCCCCTGGCGAGGTTTTCAAACTTAACACTTAGTGTGAACCTACCCTGAGCTACATTTAATCACATTTCTCATCA
>NW_007247774.1:355786-376912 GCF_000164805.1 Carlito syrichta | reverse complement strand
GAAAGAGGCTCCCACCCCGTCAGCCAGAAATGCCTGTGGCTTGGGCCCAGGTAGCCAAGGAGGGAAGAGCAGGCTGCTAAAGAAGGGCTGTCACCAGTGATAACGGTTGGACAAGAGATGAGGGATTCTCAGAGATGTGACCACACTGTGGTCACAGGGCGAGTGGCTCTGTGACAAAAGGACTCACGGGGCTCCCCCGCAGCCAGAGCTGGGTGCACTGTGGGGATGCAAAGGGAGACTTCAAGGCCCAGAGGAGCCAGAGGTTGCTCCTTCCCATCACTACTGCTAATACCTTTACCACTATCAAAGGTCAGGCCAGGCCCTCTGTCACTCCCTCTAAAGGCCAGTTGTACCACAGCCAGCAGCGGCAGCGGCAACTCTGCGTCAGTTAGCTGTGGGGACTCTGCAGCCATGTTGCCCCGGTCAAACACAGCTGGGCTGCTTCCCCACCGTGTGGCTTTGGGCAAGTGACCTAACCTCGCTGCACCCTCATTAAATAATACCAATTACTAGCCCTCTGTTAGGTGCTAGGAATGGGCATTACTGCATCTAAGTTTCAAAGCCTGGAGAGCTACATCATGACCCTCCTTTGCAGACAAGGAAGCTAAGGCCCAGAGGTATTAGGTGGTGAGATCACTTAGTCCATATACAAGAGAAAGAACTGAAGAAGAACGTCCTCCCGTCCCCTAGGAAAGATCCCCCTTTCCCAGAGCTGGAGAAGTCACTTCCCTCTGGGGCCTGAAACCCCTCCTGGAGGCAGGGGGATGGCCACCACCACTTCAGCAGTCCCTTCCAGCACAGGATGCCCACCAGCTAGAACGAGATTTTTGGTGGCTTCCCTGAGGACCAGAATTTCCTCTCCCTGTACCCTGCTTCACCCACCAGCCCCTGAGCCCAGGCCCTGGACCCCAGCCCAGAATGGCCAGTTGCTAATGGCCCCAGCCAGTGGGCTATAGAAGCTGTCCCATGCTTCTCAGATCCCAGGGGCCGGACTAGCCCTGACAACAGCCTGGCTGCTGCTGCCGGGGTTCAAGACCCTGAGGGTCCCTTGGCTCCAGACATCTGGATGTTGCGTCCTTCTGGCTGAAAATAAGAATCCCCTGGCGAGGTTTTCAAACTTAACACTTAGTGTGAACCTACCCTGAGCTACATTTAATCACATTTCTCATCAGTTTTGCATCACTTGGAGAGACAGGAATTGTGTACTATTCCCATTTTGCAGATGAGGAAACTGAGACTCAGATTTTTGCCCAACGTGGTCAAGATAGAGCTGAGACACCAGCCATCCTTTCCTTGTGAGTCCTGCGTCTCCAATGGCTGCAAGTTCCTCCAAAGGAGAGGCTAGACATGTCTGGGCCCCTACCTCCACCTCCATGGTCCCCTGCAGTAGAGGGCAGGCAGCAGCCCCACTGGGCTCTCTTCCTCCAGGTCCCTGGCATGCTCTGGTCTTGGTTGGAGCTCAGCACTCCCCCTACCCCTGCCCAAGGGAGCAGAACAGAAGTGTGTGTCTGCCTAGGACCCTGGGCATCAGACCTCACATGTGGCTAAAAATTGGATGAGTCAGAGCTTGGCTTCCAGGGACTGGAGAACCCCCTCCACCCTGGCTGAGAGATGAGCCTCCTTCAGACACACATAAGCCTTTTCCTATTCTCAGAAATCTGTTTGGAATTACATAAAATACAAGGGGGAAAAGGTTGTTTAAGCCAGGAGAGCAGAGTGGTAGTTAACTCCATGGTGTGACGGGATCTGAGACCCAATATGTCACATGCCCACATGAGGGCCCATGGTGGGGTGACTCCACGCGATCTGACAGATGGGTTGGGGGCCAATGCAAGGTTGTGACAGAGAGGTTTCCCAAACCACCCAGCTGGCTTCAGAACTAGCCAGGCTCTGTCACCTCCTCACCTAACTACTATGACAGCCCCGCCAGGTCCTGGGCACCTGCCTCCACCTCTCCCAACCCCATCCACTATCTACCCCCCCCACAGCCAAAGTCCTTTTTCCAGGAAGGAAACCTGACAGAAACCTCTGGGATGAGAACAAAGCCCTCTGCAGAGAGTCAAGGCCCCAGCTTTTCTTCCTCTTTTTTGGTTCATGTCTTCAGCTGAGCCAGCCGTAGTCCCTTCCACCACAATGCCACCCCCACCCCCACACCACCTTTGCTCACAGCAGCCACTCTGTCTGCAATGCCCTTATAGGCTCAGAACACCCTCATGCCCCCCTTCCAAGCGCCGTCTTCTCCAGGAAGCCTTTCCAGGTCACCCTGGTGGCGGGTGGCAACTCTCTCTTGGAAGCCCACTCCCAGCACTGTGAAGCCCTCAGGGACTTGCTCCTCATGGGAAGTGCTGTGCACTCAGCTGCCTCCACCTGCCCTCAACCCTCTCGGATGCCCTCAGTCCTCACCCCAGGGATTGTCATTAGCCCTTCTTCACCAATAAGAAAACTGAGGCAAGAGAAAGTGATTCATGCTACATGAATCATGAGCACGGGGCTGACTGGGCAGAGGACATGTCTTATTCAGGCTGCCTAGAGCGATACGCCCTTTCCTCTGCCCCATGGCAGACCCCACCTGTCCCCAGGCCAACCACAGGCCTCCCATGAGGGTCCCCCATGCCTGATCACAGGGGTGGCCCCTGCCAGAGCTGCGGACAGTTATCGGACATGGTTTCTGCAAGGAACAGGTCACAGAAGAGGGTCACAGCCTTGTCCTTAGCAACCTTCCACCTCTCCATACAGAGCCCAAGCAGCCTGAGGAGAGATGGGTAGTAGAGGAGGGAGGAGGGGCTCACTGGCATCTTGGCCATGGGAGGGACTGAGTCCGGCAGGGGCCACAAGTCCAGGCAGTGTCCTGCAGCCTGGAAGTGCTGAGGTGAAGTCAGGCAAGGCTCAGCCCACACCCAACCCTGCAGGGGGCCAGGGCAGTTCCCCCATGCTGGGTCCAGGGTAAGGGTGGTGACAGGTCTCAGGAGGGAAGAGGCCTCGCAGCCCCAGTCAACTGGGAAGTAGAAACTGCTCACACCCCAACAATGGAGCACACACGGGGCACCTTCCCCTTCCGGCATGCTGGGGCTGGGCGGCCCATCGTGCGGGTGGGAGTGGTGAGTCACATCACCCCAGCCACAGCTGCCTCACTGGGGAAGGGGCCTGAGCAGCGCTGGTTCACTCTGCTGTTGTGGGAATTGAATGAGCCACCCTCCAGGAAGGCATTTTGGAAACTGTGAAGGACTGTCCATATGTAAATAACTAACTAAGGAACAACAGACTCATGCGTACAGGGAAGTGGGCCTGCCTCTTAGAACAGGGGGCAGCCCCCACCTGTATGGAGGCCCCAGAAAGGCCTTTTCCGGCCCACCTTCTCCAGTGCCTCTCCAGGTGTAGGGCTGTCTTCTGGATCCCCTGGCCCTGGGTAAGCTCCTGTCACAGCCAAGGGTGAACCCTGCCATCAGGACCCTCCTTCTTGGTACCACAAAGTCTCCTGGCCCTTAGCCCCGCCACTTTGGATCCCATGGGACTACAGAAGGCAGTCAGAGAGAAGACGCCCCTTCGGGGGAGGATCCATTGATCCACTGACAGTCGACACCCCAACAGCATACCTTGGAGGGCACATTCAGGAAGTTGCACTGTCACTTCTGCCAGACTCCAATGGACAGAACACAATCACCTGTCCACAGCTAACAGCAAGAAAGGCTTCTGTCATCCCGGGCAGCACATGTCCAGCTAAAATTCCACAGACTCTACCACAGCAAGCAAGCCTGTCCCAAAACTGAAGTCATGCTACATTTTTCTGTTTTGTTTTTTTTTTGAGTTGGAGTCTCATTCTGTTGCCCAGACTGGAGTGCAGTGGCCCCGGCCACCGCAGCCTCAACCCACTGGGCTCTGGCGATCCTTCTGCCTCAGCCTTCCGAGTAGCCAGAATTACAGGTGTGCGCTACCACGCCCGGCTGATTTTTTATTTATTGTAGAGATGAGGTCTCGCCAAGTTGCCCAGGCGGGTCTCGAACCTGCGGGCTCAGGCAATCCACTCATCTCAGCCTCCCAAAGGCGCGGGATTACAGGCTGAGCCACCGAGCCCGGCTGCAAAACAAAATTCTTAGAACACTAAGCCTTCTGAACTCCAACAGACATCTTACTGAACAGCGACACTGCGGGAGCATCCTCCTTGACGGCAAAGGAAGGCCAGCGAGCCTGTGAGAATAGCTGTCATGCTATGTTCTGGGGGTGCTTGCCTTTCTTGGGATAAGAAAGAGACATAGGAGAAAAGAATAAACCACCATGACTTACAGAAATTATGACTACCTGTCAGGACAATCTCAGAGAATCAACTAACCAATAATAGAACTAATAAGTGAAGTCTGTCAGGTAACCAGATACACAATAGTACAAAAATGTTTGCTTTCTACACACCAGAAAACCAGTCAGAAATACTAATAGAAAAAATGTTGCCACTGGGCTCACTTTGGGAGGCAGAGGCGAGAGGACTGCCTGAGCCCAGGGGTTTGAGACCAGCGTGGGCAACTTGGCGAGACCTCATCTCTAAAAAATTAGCCACACATGGTGGCACACACCTGTAGTCCCAGCTACTTAGAAGGCTGAGGCAGAAGGATCACCTGAGCCCAGCAGGTCGAGGCTGTGGTAGCTGTGATCATGCCACTGCACTCCAGTCTGAGTGACAGAGTGAGACTTATGGAAGGTAGCAAGGAAGGAAGGAAGAAGGGGGGGGGGAGGGAGGGAGGAGGGAGGAGGGAAGAAATGTTGCCAATCATAGCAACAGAAGCTATAAGAAGGGAGGAAGGGAGGAAGGAGAGAAGTGAGAGAAAGAGAGGAAAGAAGGAAGGTGTTGCCATTCACAATAGCAACAGAAGCTATAAGATGCCAAGAGATAAGCCTAAAAGGAATGTTCAGGACCAATATGAAGACAGTTATCAAAACTGACTGAAATGCTACTCGGAAGGCTGAGGTGGAAGGATCGCCGGAGCCCAGCAGGTTGAGGCTGCGGTGGCTGGGAGCGGCCACTGCACTCCAGTCTGGGCGACAGAGTGAGACTCCAACTCAAAAAAAAAAAAAAAAACCTGACTGAAAGATACAATAGAGTGGAAGATACAGAGAATTATGTCATGTCCAGTAACAGGAACACCTGACAGCGTAGAGATGTTGGTCCTACCTGACTTAATCTGTAAATGATCCCAACCCAATCAAGATCACAAGATTTCTTTTTGTTTTGTTTTGAGTTGTACCTGAGCATTCCACCTCAGCCTTCCAAGTAACTGGAACCACAGGCGTGCGCCATCACACCTGGCTAATTTTTCTTGATTTATTGTAGAGATGAGGTCTTGCCAAGTTACCCAGGCTGCTCTCGAACCCCTGGGCTCAGGCAGTCCTCTCACCTTGGCCTCTCAAAGTGCTGGAATTATAGGCATGAGCCACCAGGGCCAGTCACATAAGATGTTTTTAATGGACCCTGACAAGCTGGTTTTGATTTTCATCTGAAAGAGAAAAGGCACAAAAACAGCTAAGAAATTAAGAAAATTAAGTATAAAGATGGGGGAAGTGTGTTCCACTTGGTAAAAAAAAAAAAACAACTATCAAAGTTTAGTGATTTTAAAAGTGTGATTCTGGCAATAAAAATAGACAAATGGATCAAGAGAGTTCACTAGAAAACAATTAGCGGTAAAGGTGGCATTTCAAAGCAACCAAGACTGAGCTCTTTAATGTATAGCAGCAGTACAAATGGCTATCCACCTTTTTCTTTTCCTTTTCTTTTGTTTTTTTTCAGTTAAGTTCTAATTCTGTTGTCCAGGGTGAAGTGCAGAGGCACCATCAAGGCTCACCACAGCCTCAACTTCTTGGGATCAAGTGATCCTTCTGCCTCAGCCTCTGGAGTAGCTGGGGCTATAGGCTTGCACCACCATATCTGGCTTTTTAAAAACATTTTTGTAGAGACAAGATCTCCCTATGTTGCCCAAGCTAATCTCAATCTCCTAGGCCCAAGTGATCTTCGTACTTTGGCCTCTCAAGTGCTAGGATTATAGGCATGAACTACCATGTCTGGACAGCTATCCGTTTTTTAAAAAATTTAATCCAAATTACCAATCATTTACAAAAATATATTTCGTGTGGTTTAGGTTACTTGAAATAAAACCAAAATATCCAAATATTAGGGAAAATATATACCAGAACAAATTTATAAACTTGGGGTAGAGAAAGAAGGCCTTATGTGTAACACAAAACCAAAAGCTGTGTGGGAAATAACTAATACACTTGATCTCATAAAAAAAGTTCCTACTGAGCTTAGGCGTGTGCCTGTAGCCCCATCCACTCAAGAGGTAAAATAATTGCTTGTTCCTAAGAGTTTGAGGCCAACCTGGGCAACATAGCAAGACCCCATCTCAAATAAATAATGATAAATTAAAATAAAATTTTTGTATGACCAAACTCATCATAAGCAAAAGTAAAGAGTGAGTGACAGACATGATGAAAATATTTGAAAAACAATACTCATTTATTCATTCAACAATTAATCGGGGGGCGGGCGGTGCC
The DNA here is from genome assembly GCF_000164805.1 of Carlito syrichta. Classification (NCBI taxonomy): domain Eukaryota; kingdom Metazoa; phylum Chordata; class Mammalia; order Primates; family Tarsiidae; genus Carlito; species Carlito syrichta. The sequence continues at coordinate 370,375 of NW_007247774.1, read as the reverse complement.
TACTAGGTGCCAGGCACTGTCCTGGTGCTGGAAACTTCAGGGTGGACAAATAACAAAATCCCTGATGGGACAGGGAGGGACAGGCAATAAAGAATAAACATAGAGTGTGTCAAATAGAGATGATGGAGAGAAACAAAACCGGAAAGGAGAAAAGAGAGTGTGAAGGTGAATAGGGATGTGAAGCCCTCCAAAAACAAATAGGAAAGTCAAAACAACACAATGGAAAAAGGAGCAAAGAGTAGCAACATAGAATTCCCAGGTCAAGAAGTCAAATGTCCAGTAAATACGTGGAACTTATGGTCTACCCAGAAAAGCAATGTGATGTGATGACTGGCTGTCAGGTTGGCAAACATTCAGGTACTGGGAAGGGCAGCTAAATGAGGAACCTCATTCCCTTCTGGTAGGAGGGGAAATGGGTATCATTTTTTTAAGAAAGCAATTTGGCAGGACCTATCGAAATGTTGAAAGCACATGCTCTTTGAGCCTCCAGTTCCTCTTCTGGGTATCAACACTGGAAGGACAGAAACTTGTACAAAGATTTCCAATGCAGCACTGTCTGTATTGCGGGGGGAGGGGTGGAGGGAGGTTGAGATGGAATACAAAAATTTTTTTGTTGTTGTTGAGTTGGAGTCTCACTCTGTCGCCCAGACTGGAGTGCAGTGGCCGCTTCCGGCCACCGCAGCCTCGACCTGCTGGGCTCTGGCGATCCTTCCGCCTCAGCCTTCCAAGTAGCCAGAATTACAGGCACGCGCTACCACGCCCGGTTGATTTTTTGATTTATGGTAGAGATAAGGTTTCGCCAAGTTGCCTAGGCGGGTCTCGAACCCGCCTAGGCAGGCTCAGGCAATCCACTCACCTCAGCCTCCCAAAGCGCGGGATTACAGGCTGAGCCACCGAGCCTGGCTCAAAATTTTTACAGTCCTACCAAGCAGCTGTAAAAACAAATAATGAGGTGAACCTATACACACTGATCTAGAACAAGCTCCAAGACAAAGTGAAGAACAGTGAGTTGCAAAATAAAGTCATATAGTATGATACCATTTTAATAAAAATGGAGAAAAAAATGTGGAGAAAGCTCTACATTCTATGTAAGTATAAATATGTATGGACTGGGTGCGGTGGCCTGTAATCTCAGCACTTTGAGAAGCCAAGGCAGGAGGATTGCTTGAGCCCAGGAGTTTGAGACCAGGCTAGGCAACATGGTGAGACTGCGTCTCTACCAAAAATAAAATAAATTAGCTAGGCGTGGTGGCATGCACCTGTAGTTCCAGCTACTCGAGGGGCTGAGGTGGAAGGATCGTCTGAACCCAGGAGGTCAAGGCTGGGGTGAGGCATCATTGTGCTACCGCACTCCAGCCTGAGTGACGGAGTAAGACCCTGACTCAACAGGAAAGTATGGAAGTGTTCCGGGGAAAAAAAGGCTTGGTTACAAACCAAGGGATTTGATCAGCCTTAAGGCAGCCCCTTAGTTGAGGAGGGTGGGGAAAGGAAGGGTAAGTTTCCCAGAGAGCTAGACTGTGAACAGAGGAGCCTGAAGCTTGCTGAGGAAGTAAGAAGAAGGGAGTTGCTCTGACAAAGAAAGAGAATGCCTGATGTTCATGCTAGTGAGAGGCCAGGCCAGCGGGGAGGTTGCACATGCCAATGAGTAGTGGCATCACACAGGCCCTGAGCAGGCCAAGGGGGTGGGTCCAGGCCAGGCGAACACAAAAGCCCCTGGTGACACTGACCACACACCTCAGGCCAGGTATCATTCAGTGTCCTGTGCTAGTTGGCTGTGCCTGGGATGCTTTTACCCATCCCTTCCTTTCCCACCCTGAAGACATCCCTGAGGCCTTACTTCAAGGAAGGCTTCCCAGATTCCAGGCTGATTCAACGGTCTCCCCCAGAGCTTCCTAGGGCCTGGCTCACCTCTACCCTTCATGGTGCCCTCATCATGGTGCCCACCCAATACTTGGTCTCCCTGAAACCAGGGAGTAGGCCTTGGCAGCTTCACTTTCCTGGTACCTGGCTCAGGCCTCGCCCATGGTAGGCCCTCCCTCAGTGTGGGCTGTGGGCGGTTTGCCTTGTTCCTTCCTTTTTGGTTTAGTCCTGGGATACCAGGCCTCCCTAGGGGAGCCGGGAGGACTTGTTAAGATTTAATCCCCATCTCTGTGGAAGGCGACATCTGGTCTTTCTCTCGCTCACCACCCCAGCACAGGGGTCCGATTCTGCCCTGGCCAGAAGCCCGGCAGAGCCGGGGCGGCCCGTAGGAGAGCAGGATGTGACAACTCCCACGCAGCCCAAGGTCTTTTTCTGCGGCTCAGAACATGCTGAGGCAGGTGGCCGCCTTTGCTGGGAGCCACCTGGTTCCCACAGCCCCCTCTCTGTTCACATCCTGTTTCCACCACTCTGACACCACCGGGGCCCCAAGCCCTGAGCCTCCACCCCCACCTCTTGGGTTTGCACATGGCCCTTCCTGGGCCTCTTGTTTTTAGCTCCTTGGGCTGAAGGAATTTACACCTGAGTCTCCTCTCCTAAAGGGACAGAAGTCTCAAATGTGTCAAATGTTGCCTCATGAGGCAGCTTCAGGTTAGGTCAGTGCTAAGGTGGAGGAGAAGGAGTGAGCAGAAGCGACAGGTCAAGGTCAGGAGGCTGAACTCCAAGCCTGTTTCTTCCACCAACACAGCGTATGGCCTCGGACAAGGCCCTAAGTGAGCTGAGCCCCACTTTCCTCAGCTGCCAAGTGGGGACCCCAAAGTGCCAGCCAGCAATACGGGCACCCACAGGATGGACCAGGGAGGCCCTCCAGATTCCCAAGTCAGGACAAATGAGCCTCACCCGAGGCAGGAGCCTCACCCACCAAGACCACCTTATACATTTTCATCACACAACATTTATTATTTTCCCTTATTGTCCCAGAAATCCACCCACACCGTAGGAAACTCGGAACAAACAGAAAAGAAAGGAGAAGACAGTAATGCCTTGCCTGTAACCCATCTCCCTTCCCATCTGGAGTCCCGCCTCCCTTGTGTGTGAGCCCTGCAATGCACTCAGTATAAAAAGACAAAAAGGAAACTCCCCTCCTGAAGACAAAAGCCTCCTGTTAGCCCAGCGGGGCCTGGCAGGGAGCCCTAAGCAGCATCCACTGGCCCTCCTCAGGCAACATGGAGGGATTCTCCCCCTTCTCCTCCTTCCCTTCCTCCTCCCCAGCAGATCCCACCAGCCCCTCAGTGGTAGTAGCCCTCCCAAGACCCTGCACCCTTCCCCCTTCCAAGGCAGGTCTGGGGTGGCCTGGAAGGCTGGGCTTGCCTGGGGGACCTGGCAACACACATCATGTGGTGGGCATGAGTGGTGAGTACTAGTGTCGACATCTCCTCCCTACCAGATGCACAGAGGACTGCCCTCTTCCACCCTGGCAGAGCCATGTGATTAATTCCAGCCAATGTAACACCACTTGCAGGCTTAGGCCATAAAAAGCTCTGTGTGATCCCCCCCACTCCCTCGATGGGGAGGAGCTTGTGTCCTCCAGGCAGTGCAGCTGCACTAACAGCCTGTCCCGCCTATCAAGAGAATGCTACATTTTTTTTCACTGATGAAACACCACTGTTCCATGCCCTGCCCCCAACTTCCATCTACTTTTAGGTCTATTGAATCCTGCTAAATGCTGGTGGCCACCGCACCACCATCCATCCAGGCCCTGGGCTTCTTTTCAGCTTTCAGTCATGTGCAGCCTGTTCACCCACTCCCAGGGGCCCTGGACAGCGAGGACTCTCACCTGTCTTGCCTCAGGGCTAGAACACCATCAGGATAATCCAATCTTTCTCACATGGAGGGGTGGCTGCCACCAGGCCTAATGCTGACTGCTCTAAGAGCCTCTGCCAACACCATTCTGCCCTTGTTTGTGCCCGCTCCAAATGGGCAGAGTGAGTGAGGACAACCCCTTTTATCCCATCTGTTTACAGTGTTACAGCCACCCTCTGCTTCCTGGTCCTGTTTTCATGGACTGTGGCATATGCATGTTCCCATGTCGCCAGCACATGCCCACAGAGACCCAAGACCCTGGGTCTTGACCACGGCACTTCCATAGCCTATCATGTCTACTCTGACTCCCTGCCAAATCCGGATTACCCTTCCAACTCTGACACTTGGCAAAACCAAACAAAACCCAATACTTGTACAGTCCAGCTCTGTGTCCAGACAGCTAAATGCTCCTGGAGAAAAACCCCAAACAGCTCAGTCTGGCCCTCATGCTGGGGCTCCCTTGTCTCTTTGAACCTCTCTCCTTCTTCTCAGCTGCCTGGTATTGTGCAAGCCATGTTTAGTAGATAAAGCTGGTACGCCAGAATAGAAAAAAATAATGTTGGATCGCTACTTCACAACACTTCCTTAATGGAGTAAATATCTAAACATAAAAGGCAAAACTATTAAGTTAAGAGTTGAACACATAGGAGGACATCTTTTTTTTTTTTTTTTTTGAGTTGGAGTTTCACTCCATCGCCCAGACTGGAGTGCAGTGGCCACTCCCGGCCACCGCAGCCTCGACCCACTGGGCTCTGGCAATCCTTCCACCTCAGCTTTCCGAATAGCTGGAATTACAGGCATGCGCTACCACGCCCGGCTGATTTTTGATTTATTGTAGAGATGAAGTCTCGCTGCCCAGGCGGGTCTCGAACCCGCGGGCTCAGGCAATTCACTCACCTCAGCCTCCCAAAGGTGCAGGATTACAGGCTGAACGACCGAGCCCGGCTGGAGGACATCTTTTTTTACCTTGATGGAGTAAAAATTTTTAAACCACAAATTACTGTTGCAAAAAATGATGAACTGGACTACACAAAAATTAAAGATCTCTATTCAGTAAGCAATACCAAAGACAGAGCAGATAGCTGATGGATTCAGAGAAAATGTTTGTAATGTCTAAAGTGGATAAAAATTATATGCATATTTAATTTCATAAACCACTAAGGAATTCTATTTTGGCATATACACAGAATTTTTGCAAGAAGAAAACTAGAGGAATTACAGAAAATATCAATATAAAAATGGATATAGGCCAGGCTTGGTGGCTCAGCCTGAAATCCCAGCACTTTGGGAGGCCGAGGTGAGTGGATTGCCTGAGCCTGTGGGTTCGAGACCAGCCTGGAACTTGGTGAGATCTCGTTTCTACAATAAATAAAAAATTAGCCAGACATGGTAGCGTGCACCTGTAGTTCCGGCTACTTGGAAGGCTGAGGTGAAAGGATTGCCAGTGCCCCGTGGTCAACACTGGGGTGGCTGTGAGTGTGCCACTTCACTCTAGTCTGGGCAGCAGAGTGAGACTCCAAAAAAAAAAAAAAACAAGAAACAAAAGGGTGTAGCCATAATAGACAGTTCATATCAGGGAAATCGGATGGTTAACAAGTATGTAAAGAAATACTTGGGCAGTCCCTTTGGTTCCCCTACCAATGTGGGAGCTTTTCTGTTCTCTCAATAAATCCTGCTTTCTCAAAAACAGAAAAGAAATACTTAAACTCTTTAGTAGGAAGAGAAATTGAAATTAAACCTATGAGATATCCCCTTTATGCCATCTAGATTGGCAAAAAATAAATAAAAATAAAAGTCAGATAATAGCAAGTATTGGTGAGAATGTAAGAAAAGCAATGTGGCAGTATTGAGTCCAAAAAAAAGTATACTGGCTACCTCCATGTTTGCAAAATATTTGTCTCTTTACTCTAAAAAAGGTTGGAAAAAAATTCTTTCCTACAAGGTATATGGGATAGGATGAGGGAGAAAAAGAAAAAATAGAGGGAGAAAGGAAATGACATCCCCATGCTGTCTCGTATGAAAAAATACATGTGTAATCATATAGAACAAAGAATAATTGGAAACATTCTAAATGTCAACCATGGCCCTTACTTCACATTGGAATAGATCCTAGTCCTCAAGCTATAAAATAGAAAGAAGAAAAACACAGGAGAAAATATTTGTGTCTTGAATTGTTTTTTTCTTAGAACACAAAAAAACACAAAACATTAAAAACAGTTGGTAAGTTTGGACTTCATCGAAATTTAAAACTTTTACTCTTTGAAAGACACCTTTTTGGCTAGGCAGGACAACTTGATGATACTTCGTCTCACAATAAATCAGAAAATAAGCCAGGCGTGGTAGCGTGCCTATAGTTCTAGCTACTTGGAAGGCTGAGGTGGAATGATCGCCTGAGCCCAACAGGTCGAGGCTGTGGTGGCCATGAGCATATCACTGCACTCCAGCCTGGGCAACAGAAAGACTACAATTAAAAAAAAAAAAGACACTTTTTTTTTTAAAGGCAAGCCACAGACAAGGAAGAAAATATTACCAACACATGTCATACAAAGGACATGCTTCCAAAGTATGTAAATAAACAATTCCACAATCAAATGACAAATAATTCAATTTTTAAATGGGTAAAGGTTTGGAATAGACATTTCTCCAAAGAAATATAAATGGCTAATAAGCACATGAAAAGATGTTCAATGTCATAAGTCATTAGGGAAATGCAAATCAAAACCACAATGAGGTCCCACTGCACACACACTGAGATGGCTAGAATACAGAAACAATAACAATGTTGTTGAGGATGTGGAAAAATTGAAGCCCTTGTAAATTACTGGTGTGAATGTAAAATGGTGCAACTGCTTTGCAAAACAGTTTAGTGATTCCTCAAAAAGTTAAACATAGAGGCCAGGTGCAGTGGCTCACATCTGTAATCCCAGTATTTTGGGAGGCCGAGGCAGGATTGCTTGAGCCCAAGAGTTTGAGAGCAGCCTAGGAAACATAATGAGACCTCGTCTTTACAAAAAATTTAAAAATTAGCTGGATGTGGTAGCATATGCCTGTAGTTACTTTGGAGGCAGAAGCTGAGCCAGAAGGTTGAGGCTGCAATGAGCCATGATTGTGCCACTGCACTCCAGCAAGGGTGACAGAGTGAGACCTTGACTCAAAAAAAAGAAAAGAAAAAAGAAAGTTAAACATAGAGAAACCATATGACCCAGCAATTCCACTTCTAGTTATATCCAAAAGAATTATAAACATATGTCTATACAAAAGTGTGTACATGAATATACATAATGAAATAATAGCCAAAAAATGGAAAACAACCTGAATGCCTAGCCACTAATGAATGGATAAAATGCAATATATCCATACAGTGGAATGTTATTCAGTCATAAAATAGAATACAAAGTACTGATGCATGCTACAAGGATAAACTTTTTTTTTTTTTTTGAGTTGGAGTCTCACTCTGTCGCCCAGACTAGAGTGCAGTGGCCGCTCCCAGCCACCGCAGCCTTGCCTGCTGGGTGCCGGCGATCCTTCCGCCTCAGCCTTCTAAGTAGCTGGAACTACAGGCGCGCGCTACCATGCCCGGCTAATTTTTGATTTATTGTAGAGATGAGGTCTCACCAAGTTGCCCTGGCGGGTCGCAAACCCATGGGCTCAGGCAATCCACTCACCTCAGCCTCCCAAAGGTGTGGGATTACAGGCTGAGCTACTGAGCCCAGCTGGATAAACTTTTAAAACACCACATCACACCAAGTGAAATCCAGGCACAAAAGACCACATATTGTGTGACTCATTCATATGAAATGGCCAGAATAGGCAAATCGATAGAGACAGACAGTAGATTCCTGGTTGCCAGGGGCTGGGAGAGAGGAGTAAAGGGAGTGACTGCCAATGGACATGGGGTTTTTGGGGGGAGTAATGAAAATGTTTTGGAATTAGTGATGATTGTACAACTTTGTAAATATGCTTTTAAAAAATCTACTGAATTGTACACTTCAGGTGAATTTTATGGTACATGAATTATTATTGAATTATTTCAAAGAGAAAAAATAAGTCAGGCATGGTGGAACACTCCGGTAGACCAACCTACTTGGGAGGCCGACGGGGTGGGAGAATCACTTGAGTCCAGGAGTTAGAGGTTACAGTGAGCAGTGATCACACCAACTGCACTCAAGCCAGGGCAATAGAGGGAGATTCTGTCTTCTTTCTTTCTTTTTTTTTTTTTGAAACACGGTCTCAACCTTAATTCTCAACCTCCTGAGCTCAAGATATCCTCCCACCTCAGACTCACAGTTAGCTGGGACTGCAGGCATGCACTGCTATGCCCAGATAATGTGTGTGTGTGTGTGTGTGTGTGTGTGTGTGTGTGGTAGTGATGAAGTCTCACTATGCTGCCCAGGTTGGTCTTGAACTTCTGGGCTCAAGCAATTCTGACTTGACCTCCCAAATTGCTGGGATTACAGGCATGAGCCAATACTCACAGGTCCCTTCTCTTTAAAAAATAAAAAAAGTATACAAATACTCTTACAATACAATAAGACAAATAATCCAATAAAAAATAAGCAAAAGATTTCAAATGACATTCACAGAAGACTGATGGCTACCAATAAGCACATAAAAAGATGCTACACATCATTAGTCATTAAGGAGGTGCAAATTAAAGCCATAACAAGAAGACTGATCATAACACATTTTGGCAAGGACATGGTGCAGCTGGATCTCTCATACACTGCTAGTGGGAATATAAAATGGTACGGTCTCTTCGGGAAACAGGTAGACAGTCACTTTAAAATATTTAAACATACTCCTATCATGAATTAGCCATTTCATTCCTAGGTATTTACTTTAAGTGAAAATAAAAATATATGTTTACACAAAGACTTGTATCCAAATGTTTACAACAGCTCTGTTTGTAATAGCCCCCAAACAGGCAACAAACCAAAGTTAACTCAGCAGGTACATGAATAAACAAACTGTGGTGCAAACATTCACACTGGAATAATACTCATCAATAAAAAGGGATGAACTATTGACAAATGCAACATGAACGGGTCACAAAATTATTGTGCTGAGTCCAAGAAGTCATTTTAAAAAGAGTATAGTACATACTATAAGATTTTTTTTTTTTTTGAATTGAGGTCATTCTGTTGTTCAGACTGGGGTGCAGTGGCACACTCATGGCTCAGCCTTGACCTCCTAGGTTCAGGTGATCCTTCTGCCTCAGCCTACCAAATAGCTTGGACTACAGGTGTATGCCACTATACCCAGCTAATTTCTAAATTTTTTTTTTTGTAGAGACAAGATTTTGCGATGTTGCCCAGGCTGATTTCAAACTCATAGCCTCAAGTGATCCTCCTGGCTCAGCCTCCCAAAATGCTGGGATTACAGGTATGAGCCACCACACTTGGCCTTGTAAGATTCCATTTAAAAAAAAAATTCTAGAAAATGCAGACTATTCTCTGGTGACATTAAGCAAATCAGCAGTTGTATGAAGACAGGGACTGGGGGATTACAAAGGGACTCAAGGAAACTTTTGCAGGTGATGAAATATTCATTATCTTGATTGTGATGATGTCACAGGTGTCAAATGTATTATAATAGGTTGTGTATTTTAAGCACGTACAGTTTATTGTACTTTGAGTACACCTCAATAAAATTGAGACAATATGGGTATGGTGGCTCACGCCTGTAATCCCAACACGTTGGAAGGCAAAGGTGAAAGAACTGCCTGAGCCCAGGGGCTCAAGACCAACCTGGGCAACTTGGTGAGACCTTGTCTCTACAATAAATTAAAAAATCAGTCTCACTCTGGGTGACAGAGTGAGACTCTGACTTAAACCAAAAAAATGGAGCAAAAATAGTTATAGGAACAAAAAAGTGAGGACCTAAGTAAAAACAACAGATTGAAAACACACATTCACTTTTACTACCTTCTGAAACCCCACTTGACTATAAAAGAGGCAAAATTGAAGGTAAAACCCAAACATTAAGAAGAAAGAGAAGGAACAACAAGAAAAAGTTTTGGAAACCAGAAAACAGATGGACAAAATGGCAAATGGCTTAGGGGAAAGAAAATATTGAATTCCTAGCCAGTAGTGGGGATGGTCAAGAACCAGTCCAGTTATCTAGCAGAACGCCCGAAAGGCTAGGGATAAGTGGGGCACTAAGGGGGGTGAAGAGAAGCCATAAAATAAGAAATGGCAGGTTTGTGTAACATACAGCCAGCCCACCCTATGGTGAAACTCAGGTCAGTCATTCACAGCTCAGAACCCCCATAGTCTGAGTGTCCCAATAAGAACCAACAACCAATAGCTTTCAACCATCCAAGGAAAGCCTCTGTCATGCAGGAGAGGGACCTAACAGAAAAAAGCAATTTGGAGGAATCACTGTCCAGGAAGAAAAAAACATTAACAAAATTCACTAACATCCTTAGGGAACAAAAAGACTGCACCTGTAGAACAAGAACAGAAAGAGGGAACACTCAGAAAATAGGTCCCTTGGATATTAAAAACATGAAAGCAGGCCAGGTGTGGTGGCCCACACCTGCAATTCTAACACTTTTGGAGGCCGAGGTGGGAGGATTGCTTGAGTTCAGGAGTTCTAGACCAGCCTGGACAACATGGCGAGACCTCGTCTCTATAAAAAATAAAAAAAGTCAGGTGTAGTGGTACACACCTGTAGTCCCAGCTACATGGCAGGCGAGGTGGAAGGATCACTTGAGCCCAGGAGGTCAAGGTTGCAGTGAGCTATGATCGGGCCACTGCACTCCAGCCTAGGCAACAGAGACCCCTACTCAAAAATTTTTTAAAAAAATAAATGCCGCTGGGCTCGGTGGCTCAGCCTGTAATCCTGCGCCTTTGGGAGGCTGAGGTGAGTAGATTGCCTGAGCCCGCGGGTTTGAGACCCGCCTGGGCAGCGAGACCTCATCTCTACAATAAATCAAAAAATCAGCCAGGCATGGTAGTGCATGCCTATAATTCTGGCTTCTTGGAAGGCTGAGGCGGAAGGATCGCCGGAGCCCAGCAGGTTGAGGCTGCGGTGGCCGGGAGCGGCCATTGCACTCCAGTCTGGGCGACAGAGTGAGACTCCAACTCAAATAAATAAATAAATAAATAAATAAAATAAAAAATAAATGCCTAAGTGCATTCCCTTTTTAATCACTTAATTAGTACTGTGAGAAACAAAAAAATATAAAGGCAAGATGCAAAAGTGTCAAGAATGTCCTCGGTGCTGAACTAGCACAGCACGGGTGTCAATACACGACAGGCTGTTGGTCTCATGGATGGAGCCATAGTTCACCCCGGCCTGCTCTGTCCTCGCTGCATAGGATTGAGCCTTTGCTGGTCCTCGGTGCCAGTGTTTAACTCTGTCCAGGTCAGTGTTTTCTCCCCAACTGTTTCAGAATCCTTTTGAAAGTTATAAGGCACACAGTAGGTCCTTGCTGATGACCACCGCATTATGCTTTCTTTCCTAGGCACAGAAATACAGTAAACAATTGGGAATTACAGCAAGAAGTGCAGGGATTATAACGGGAGGACTATAACATCAAACAGCTGGGTGCGTCATGTGGCCCAGCCGATCTGGCTCATTCTGGAGGCGCCTACCCACCTTCCGAGACTGGAAACTGCATTGACCTCCAGGAGCAGGAAGACGGAGAGGGATGAGGCAGCAAATCAAAGCTGCTGCCTGGTTATCTCTGTTTCTTCCTCTGCAAACACACCCCTTGTTACATGGCTGGAGCCTGTGAATCTCCCAGCTGCCCAAAGGGACAAACCCTGGGCATCCTCTTCCCTCCAACCTACTTTACACACCCACACTGGCTGTGGTTGTCTGACCCACTTCCTCTCCTTTTCTCATAGGACTTGATGCAAATCAAGGCTTTGAGGAGCTGGTGGTACCCAAATAGACCCACACTGAACTGTCAGTTGTTATGAGCTGTAAAAGCCTTCTGGCCTAACAGGTTACCAATAGGTGGCACAGCCCTGCCCCCTGCTGCTCCACAATGAAGCTGCATGAGAGGTGACAGTGGCCAGGCTAGGTACAAAGTCCTTCGGGACACTATCCAAGACAGCAGCCTCCAGACATTTATTTTCTTTTGAGTCGGAGTCTCACTCTGTTGCCCAGGCTGGAATGCAGTGGCATGCACTTGGCTACCGTAGCCTCGACCTGCTGTGCTCTGGCAACCCTTCCATCTCAGCCTTCCAAGCAGCTGGAACTACAGGGGTGCGCTACCATGCCCAGCTTTTTTATTTATTGTAGAGACGAGGTCTCACCAAGTTGCCCAGGCTGGTCTCGAACCCGCGGGCTCAGGCAATCCACTCACCTCGGCCTCCCAAAAGTGCTGGGATTACAAACTGAGTCACCGAGCCTGGCCTTTTCTCTTATTTTATTTTTTACAGACAGCTTCTTGCTCTATTACCCAGGCTGGAGTGCAGTAGCACGATATAGCTTACTGCAGCCCTGAACTCCTGGACTAAAGCGATCCTCCCCCCTCAGTCATGTGGTAGCATGCATGTAGCTAAGATTACACATGCGTGCTACCACGTTCGACTCAGACATTCATTTTTAAGTCATTTCTTAGTTGGGCACAGTGGTTCAGCACTTTGGGAGGCAGAGGTGAGGGGACTGCCTGAGTCCAAGGGTTCAAGGGCAGCCTGGGCAAATTGTCAAGACCTCATCTCTACAATAATTTTTAAAAAATTAGCTAGGTGTGATGGCATGCACCTGTGGTTCCAGCTACTTGGAAGGCTGAGGCAGAAGGATCACCTGAGCTCAGCAGATCGAGGCTGCAGTGGTCATGAGCGTGCCATCGCACTCCAGCCTAGGCAAGAGATTGAAACCTTGTCTCAAAAAAAAAAAAAGGAAGAAAAAAGAAAAATCATTCCTTAAATTGAATTATCTGCATATCTCCCCTTGTTATGGATTGGAACTGTATCCTCCTAAAATTCATATGTTGGTGTTCTAATGCCCAGAATTTCAGAATGTGATACCCTGTCTGGAGATAAGGTCATTACAGATAAAATTTAGATGAACTCATACTCAAGTAGTGTTGGCCCTAAGCCAATTTGGGCAAGGTATGCACACTGGCAACATGAAGGCAGAGATCATCCTCAAGCCAACGAATGACAAGTATTGCCAGCGACTAAAAGAAGCTAAGAGAGAGGGCTAGAACAATTTCCCTCACAGCCCTCAGAAGGAACCAACCCTGCCCATGCCTTGGTCTTGGATTTGAAGCCTCCAGAACTAAGATGACACATTTATGTTACTTAAGCCATTCGCTTTCTGATACTTTGTCAGAGTAGCTGCTTATTATCAAGAATACACCCCTCATCCGGGGATCTAGGGTGTTCTTTCAGAGTAGTTGGAGTGGTTTATAAACAGCTGTTTTCCAGCATGCACATTAGGCATTTTAAAGATTTTTTTCAAATCTTTGCCAAGAAATTACACATTGAAACAGAAAACACACTGGATCCCAGGAGACCAAGGTTGTAGATCTGCCCAGGCCAGGGTAGTGCTATGTGACTTGGGGCAAAGCCTAAGCTCTGAACATCATTAATGAAAGATCTATACTTTATGCCCTCTGAAGTACCTTCCAGTGTTAGACTACGTTTGTCCAAAAATTGGGTTCAGCCCTAAGGAAAAACAGACTGAAACAGACACACACATTGTCAACAGCCCCAAAGCCCAGATAAACACAGAATATCTTTAAAAAGAAAAAAAGCCCGTGGCTGCCCAGGGGCTTGCTGATGGGCCCAGGTGATAATGGAGAAAGTAGAGCTAATGCCCACCCAACTGCATGAGCACCTTGAAACCCTGTGACTGGGTTTCCCATGTGTTTTGTGTACATGACAGTAGAAATGACAATGGTAGGCAGACAAGGCCCAACTCATCCTGCCGGCATCCTGGAACATGTGTGTTTTTCTCCTGGGAGCCTGGTTAGGCCTGCCAAGCCAAACTCTAGTCTCTGACATGATGGAGTTTCTGAGCCCACGTAACTGTGGTACAACTCTAGGACCTAGGAATGAACAAGGCTGACCACTCTGGAGTTACTTGGGAATACCCCAACTGTGCCACTTCCATATCTTCTGACGGAAAGGGAAGATGGAACACACTTTCAGAAAGGAAATTAGCCAGGCTTGGTGGCTCAGCCTGTAATCCCAGCACTTTGGGAGCCCAAGGTGAGTGGATTGCGTGAGCCTGCGGGTTCAAGATCCACCTGGACAACTTGGTGAGACCTTGTCTCTACAATAAATCAAAAATTAGCCAGGCGTAGTAGCACACACCTATAGTTCCAGCTACTTGGAAGGCTGAGGCGGAAGGATCGCTGGAGCCCAGCAGGTCAAGGCTGCGGTAGCCAGGAGCGTGCCACTGCACTCCAGGCTGGGAGACAGAGTGAGACTCCAACTCAAAAAAAAAAGGAAATCAAATCCCAAAATAGTGCTTTTTCTTTCTCTCCCATCACGCAAACTTTTCAAATGAGTTCTGGCCTCTAGATACTGAACTATATAGCCCAGATGACTATGCCATTCTTGATACTTCATCAATGTAGACAACATTTGCATTTCAAGACAGCAATCAAATCAGCCAACAAAAATATAAGACACATGTTTACAAAGTAGAAGTTAAAAAAACAAAAACAGCCAGGCTCAGTGACTCAGTCTGTAATCCCAGCACTTTGGGAGGCTGAGGTGAATGGATTGTCGGAGCCCGCGGGTTCGGGACCCGCCTGGGCAACTTGGCAAAACCTCATCTCTACAATAAATCAAAAAAAAATCAGCCGGGCGTGGTAGCGCACGCCTGTAATTCTGGCTACTC
>NW_007247774.1:347531-355712 GCF_000164805.1 Carlito syrichta | reverse complement strand
CCCAGCAGGTCAAGGCTGCGTTGGCGGGGAGCAGCCACTGCACTCCAGTCTGGGCGACAGAGTGAGACTCCAACTCAAAAAAACCAAAAAAAACCCAAAAAACAAAAACAGAGCCGGGCTCGGTGGCTCAGCCTGTAATCCCGCGCCTTTGGGAGGCTGAAGTGAGTGGATTGTCTGATCGCGGGTTCGAGACCCGCCTGGGCAGCGAGACCTCATCTCTACAATAAATCAAAAAATCAGCCGGGCGTGGTAGCACGCGCCTGTAATTCCGGCTACTCGGAAGGCTGAGGCAAAGGATCGCCGGAGCCCAGCAGGTCGAGGCTGCGGTGGCCGGGAGCGGCCACTGCACTCCAGTCTGGGCAATAGAGTGGGACTCCAACTCAAAAAACAAAATCAAAAACAGAAACATAACTCCAAAAACAAGGGCAGGGACATAAAGTGGATCCAGAAATGAAGAAAAATAAAAATGCATGTCTGAGTGTCCTAGTCCTGACACTGAGACTGAGACCAAAAAGAGGTTTCTTCAGAGGGTCCTCAACACGCTGTCTAAAGTCTGAGGGAAGAGGCACCATTGACTGGACATGGTTAAAGGTCATTATGGTTTTCAAAGATGGGGTATACGGTCCCAGAACTATGAACCAACTGGTTTGATGTTGATGCCAAGGAAGTCTAAAACATCTACTTAATTCTAAAATGGCTACTGAAAGTTCTACCATAGCTCCTGGCAATATTTCCCTTTTTAACTGAACCATTCAAAGTCCTTTGAAGTGATACATTTAAAGTTCTTTTAATCTATCATTTGGCAGACTGCCAGTTGTCCCCCATTATCATTCTCCCTTTCTTCCCCAGTAAAATTGCCTCTGAATTTAACTGGGTACATGGCTGCTTAAAATATAGACTCTATTTCCCAGCAGCTGGGTGTGTGTGTTGTATGGTTTTGTTTTTGGTAGAGTAAGAGTCTTGCTATGTTGCCCAGACTGTCTCAAGTGATCTTCCTGCCTCAGCTTCCCAAAGTGCTAGGATTACAAGCATGAGCCACTGTGTCTGGCCTCTGGGTATTGTTTTGACTATACTCTGGCCACTAGGCTATAGGTAGAAATTGTATGCTGTTGGGAGTGTCCTCAAAGGGATGGGGCATTGTCTCTCCTTGTTTCTTCCCACTAGCAGAACGCGGACATGATAGCTGGAGGTGGAGCAGACCCTACTGAAGCACTGAGAACACAGCCCTCAATGAGCAGACACAATCCCTTTCTCTGGTGCTCACTTTCATGGAGGTGAATGGGGGTCTGGTCCTGTGCTCCACATTTTAGAAAGGGTATTGACAAACTACAGTACATCCAGAAGTACAATCAGAAGACGGCACGGTGAGAACATATTGAGTGCTGTCTCAGCACCAGTCTGGGGACTCTACATGTATTACATCACCTTCACAGCAACCCTACAAGGGAGGTACTCTCACTTCCCTTTTACAGATTAGGAGACACAGGTTCCGTAACTTCTTCAGGGTCACGCAGCTCCTGACTCTAGCTCCAGAGTCCTATTTTTAACACTTCACCAGTGCTTCTCAAACTTTACTACATACTAGGCTCCCTGGAAACTTTAAAAAACAGGACGCTTGGGTTCCACCCTCAAATTCTGATGAAACTGTAACTCTACCTTGGTGAAGCTGTATGAAAAAAGTGAAACGAGAGCAGGAGCCTGGGACAGGTTAGACTGCCGGGCCACCATACCAGCCCTGGACTAGCTACATTCACAAGAATCAAGGGTAGATTTGTTGGTCATATTGTGAGTTTCTGTCCCTCAAGGCTGAACATAATCCTAACTCCCATACACAACAGTTTTAAGATATGATAAAATGCCTTAGCTGCAAAACATCCAAATATTACTACTTTCAAGTATTCAGCCTACCTTTTCAGGTTATGGTTAGGCTCTTTAAAAATAGATGACAAAGTTTATAAGTTACCTGCTTATTTTTTTCAGCCTGGGCAACATAGTGAGATTCTGTCTCTACAAAAAATTTAAAAATTATCCAGGCATAATGGCACACACCGAAGTCCCAGCTACTCAGGAGGCGAGGAGGGAGAATCAGCTGAGCCTGGAGTTTGAGGCTATGATCACACAACTGCACTCCAGTCTGAGTGACAGAGTGAGTCACTGACTCAAAAAAAAAAAATTATGTGCATTTGTAGGCCACAATCAACCCTGAGGTTATTAAAGTAACTGATAGATGGTATAGCCTGGAGATTCTGTTTGAATGATGCTCTCAAGTACCCATTGAGGCTTGTGGGAATAGCACATTTTACATTAAGATACCTTTCATCCACACGGTACTCTTTAATTTTTATAAGACTTTCAAGTTTATTCATTAGAAATCATAGTTCTCAGATTTTATTAAGTTATTTTCATTTTGAAAAAAATTTTTAGACTTCTACCATGATGGGTACAAAGACTGGTTACTTTGAAATTAAATACTTTTAGAAAATGTTATTTCAAGGTTTCTCCAAGAGTGCCTGATCCCCATGCCTTTGTATTAGACCATGTGGCACTGGGAGTGGTGCAGATCCTGAAGATTTCAGGAGGAAAATGATATTTGTGCTTCAGATACTCATAGAAAGAGACAAAGCTCAAGCAATTGGCTAAGATATGGCATGGAACAAGGGGTGGGTGAGGTATAAACCACATAAAATTGAACACAGATGGATAAAAAGGAAGTCTGTAATCCAAGCTTCAAAACAATTCAACTATCCCAGAGGAAGGCAGTTCATGAGAAACTTACCTAAGTTGTAAGCCATGCTGCCAAAGGTATCTAGAAATGTCAAAGCTAGGTCTGTATCCTGGGTCCGTCATTTCCTGTGTGACCTTGAGCAAGAATATTACTTAACCTCTGATGCCATTTCCTCATCTACAAAACAGGGCTCGCTACACACTCACAGGGTTGTAGGATTAGGTAAAAGCATTACTGGCACAGCAGATGCTCAGTAATGACACCGATTATTTATTACTGTGTTCAGCTAGTGTTTCCCACAGGCAAAATCACACATTAAGCTCAAAACTCATGTTAATACTCAAGAGCATTCTAGCGAAACTGCTAGAGCATTCTAGCAGAACTGGCCCTCCTCAAATCTAGACCTTATGCTTGCTCAAATCCCTCCTGAGTTTTACTCTCTGCTAAGTTCTAGCACTGTTTCCATTAAAGTGATCCTTCTTTAAAAGCAAAGGACATGGGTTAACAGATCAAGATAGAGAAGTGCAAATAGGTGGTTTATTTTTAGATGCCAAACTGGTCACCTGGAAAGGGCTCATAATCTAGACAAGGTGGCTAGCTGTTTGTTAGTCACTACCTACCAAGAAAGAACAAGTCCTGCTACTTTCACCTGCCAACTCTTGGGACAGAAATTTAACTCTGTGATCAAACAGAAATGATAATAAGCTCAATATGCAAGATTTCCCCACCACCATCTGTCCAAAGACAAACACTCTTTTGTACCAATCTTTATATATTTATTTATTCACACATTTGATAAAAATGTCACAGTTAGGAGTGAAATCATTACAATGACTTAAGTAACTGTACAGACAGACCCCAAGTGCAGAGTCAAATTGCCCTAAGTCAGAACATGGAGCAACTGCAACTCCTTAGCACCTGTGCATGCACGCGCACTCCCTCGCGCCCTCTCTCCCTGTCATGCATACACCCACTCACACCCCAACAATCAATCGCAGGCGCTAAGTTCAGACATAACCCAAGGACTCTTCGCTGGCTTCTGTCAGGTCCTGGGGAGAAGAGAGAAGTGATTGATGAAAAGGGGCTAGGATTGCTTGATGCATCTCTCTGTTCTGCCTACGACTTGGAGAAGGCAAGACATACAACACTGGGGCAGTTATTTCCTTGGCACAAAACTGAACAGGCAACAAGAAGGCCAAGGAAGAGTTTAAGTTAGTCTCAGATTTAGATCACTTAATTTTTAACACCACAAAAGGATAGCAAGCAGGGAAAAAAAAGGAAAAATCTGGCCATTTAGATTCCAGAAAAAATGGAAGGAGAAGGATTTAAAACTTGATCCCTAATCTCCCAAAGATTGCCGCATGACCATAAGCAAAACCAGCTAGGCCAATATGATACCATCTGATTGTGACCTTATCTGAACAGTGTAGTTTGCTTTTATTTTAGCTCTGAAGAGAGGAGGAAAAACTTTTTAGAGGAACAAGAGGGTCACACAAACCACATCCCTACTGTATTAGTATTTGGGGCAAGATTACATATGCTACATGTTCACACAGCTTGTCTACAGACATGAGAGTGCCAAGGGCGTGGCCTAACCCCCATTCCTCTGCCTTTTGCCTTCTGAGAAGGATGAGTAAAATCTGAAATGTGAAAAATAATGCCTAAAGCAAAATGGTGCTTTCTATGCAGTGGGACTATGGAGAAATCCCATTCAACTCCCCAACTCCTTCTTTCTGACACAAAGGTTAAAAAAATCTAAACTAAATTTAATTGTGATGTTTGAAACATCTCCAGTGACCCCATAAAAACACTGATGATACAGGAAGCTACTTACTAAGAGGATTCATCTCTCAGTGCTCTTGGTAAATGGGCTAAGATTAGGAAGGAGGCAATGATCCAATGAATATAGTGCACAAATATAGAATAATTGACCCATTCAAAGGAAACTGCTTTGGGTAAGGTGAGTCAATGGGTGGTAGGTACTATGCAGGCAGGGAGAGAAACTTCTTGGTACAAACTTCATGTCCCTAAAGATAAAAGCAAGGTGAGGACAAGGCACTTATTAACACAGCCAAGTATCGTTCACACCCATTCACATCAAGACCGTTACCAAGAGCACTCCCAGTGACCCCTCATTTGAGACTCAACCAGCCAACAACACTTTCCAGGTGGACCTGCAGAACTGAAGGAAATCCAAAGTGCTGCACAACCAGTGGTAGATTTGGAATGTCAGCAGAGGAACAACTCAGAGAAAGCAAATGGAGGCCATCCCCTTCTGGCCTGAGGTGAGAGGTTCGTTCCAGATTAGCTCAATGAAATACCGATTTTCAAAATGGTTGGCCTGAGAATATGGCAACACTCCCACAGATGTAGCCTTCTTCTCACTGTTTTGATAAAAGAGCAATAAGGGCTCCGAATGAAATCAGACACCAGTTATTAAATTATCTTGCACTGTTAGACACAGCAGATGCCTTCTAATACATGTGGCATGTCCCCATTCTGTAGCAGGGTGACAAGGGACCAAGACAGGACAAGAAGCGCCTATTCCTTCTTATTCTGAAGCCCTTCAGGCATACTCGATCCGAGCAGGGCCACAACTACCCTCACTCTTGCGCTCAGAGGACTGCGCAGTGGCCTTGGCTTCACCACTCATTTCCAGAGGCTTAGCTGAGATATAGTCCTTTACTTTAATCTCCATGTTCTTGGCTTTCAGAGTGGCCATGTGCAACTTCTCCAGGAAATCTGGCATGCCTGTTGGGAAACAGGGGAAGCTGGTTGAGCTGACATACAAACCAAGAGTAAGTTCAAAATTATAAGCCCTATCTCTTTCATGATAGGGAGCTAGCTCTTCCTTACAGATATCATAGTCTAACAGCTGCCTCCCAGAATATGTTCCCTATGCATAGGTTGTAAAAGCAACTCATAAACTCTAAACCTTTGAAAAGTGATACTGAACAGGCCACTTATATCCCAAAAGGTTCTTTTTAGGTGATTAAAATATCACTTATCAACAGCATGGCCAAAATAGCCACAAATATCTAACAAAATACCTAATCTCAAACAGAAATACCTAACCTCTCCATTCTCCCTAAAGAAGCAGCTGCCTATAGAGAACAAAAAAGGAAGAAATCACATGAGAATGCTTTCTTGACAAAATAGTAGAAAGCAAAAGCGCAGTTACAGCTGAGACGTGTTGCCTTTGTGCCCCTTTCACCAGGTGACTGCCCTACGATCACATTCTCTATGCCAGATCTTACAGTCCTCAACACTACTGAAGAAGAAAAATTTTAAATACTGTACAGTTCTTATTTAAGGCACTGAAGCCAATGTTTTAAAAACTAGCCAGGAATGGTGGCTCACACCTGTATTTCTAGCACTTTGAGAAGCAGAGGCAAGAGGACTGCCTGAACCCAGGGGTTTGAGACCAGCCTGGGCAACTTAGCGAGACCTCGTCTCTACAATAAATCAAAAAAGTAGCTGAGCATGGTGGCACGTACTTATGGTTCCAGTTACTTGGAAGGCTGAGATGGAAGGATCTCCTGAGCCCAGCAGGTCAGGGCTGCAGGGGCCATGAGCGTACCACTGAACTCCAGACTCTGCAACAGAGTGAGACTCCCACTAAAACAAACAAACAAACAAACAAAAAACCCACTCTCCTCTGCATACAGCTTCTTTTCTGTGACCCTATAATTCTTATCCCTTCAAACCCCACCTGAAAGCTTTGATATCTTCATAGTATTCTTCAACACTACTGAAGAAGAAAAACTCTTCAAGAACACTATGAAGATATCAAGGAAGCTTGAACGAATGTTTAAATTTCCTCAACAGGACTCCATTGAGACAAGTATTATTAATCTTGCTACCATTAAAAACACAGAGCAAAATTTAATGCTCAAGCCAGGTTCCAGGCTCTGTTACACGTTCCTACTCACCACTGGAAACCATCCAACTAACACAGTAGCGAGGAAACACAGTCTGGGGATTGTCGCTGTATGTCAACAAGTAGTCAAAGCCATTCTGGAAAAGAAAAATGGCAAAATTGAGTGTGCCTGAATTACCCATCACAATCTCTATCTCCAGTGCTACAGAATAACCATGAACTAATTCTGGAGCAGGAAGTACCATTTTTTTTACCCTGTGCAGAAAAGAGTTAACACTGAAGATGTGAGAGACTGCTATCCCTAAAAAGGCCTGCTTGCAAGACTGATCCTTGGCCAATTTGGCTCCTGGAGTGTTCCCAGTCAAAACTTAACTGATAAGGGGAGCTCTCAGCGCCTAGAATGTGCAAACTGTGTGGTTTAGTCTTTGTTTCTGGGGGTCTGGAATTCTGGTTTGTGCTAAACAGAAGGCGCTATGTGACCAGCTTCCAATAAAATCTTCAGGTACTGAGTCTCCAATGGGCAAGAAAACATTGCACATATATTGCTGCATTTCACTTCTGGGGAAGAAAGCCTTACGTGGGTTCCTGCCAACTCCTCCTGTGTCTTTTACTCTTACAATCCAGCTGTGTATCTTCACTATGTCACTGTCACAGAATTTAGCAGTGAATATAACTAGTACAAGTCCTTCTAGCAAATATTCAAACAAGGGTGGGACAGTCTTGAGGACTCCCAACACATATCCCCATTGTTTACAGTTTATAGATCTTAATTTTTACCAGAATGATAACTCTACGACCATTATTAGGAACAGCAAACATTTATATAACATTTACTGTGTGCCAGGAACTGCTTCAGCTCCTCACAACAACCCTAAAATGTATGTACAACTATCCTCATTTTACAGATGGGAAATTGAACACAAAGAGGTTAAGTAACTTTACCCAAGGTCACTCACATACTCAGTAAGAGAACTCAGAATTCTGACTGCAGGGCCATGTATCCACTATGTTCGTGGCTCAGCCCTCTCATTGTCTGATACAGCAAAGGACATGGGATTATGGAGATTTACAGGTGTCCTGATCCTAAGAGAAGTCTAAGCCAATTAGACTCCACCCAAGGGGATAAGAGGTAGCTACTTTTATGTCTGCACTCTTTTTTTTAAAGCAGACTGATCACAACTCCATACGGCAGAGCTACAGTTTAAAACTCTAGAGTTTTTACAGCAAAATCTATCTTCTTTTTTTCCTGAGTGAACTGTTTAATCTTTTTTTCATTTACTCAACATATATTTGAAAGGCTGCTATATGTCTGGCACTGTGCTAGGTACTATAAACAAGTCTGCTCCAGTCCTTGACCTCAGGAGCTTCTGATAACAGGATTAAAAGCTGCCATAACAGAGACACAGACTGAATACTGTGGAAGTTAAGAGGAACCAGGCTTCCATGGCTTGATACCTTATTTCTCTTTAGCACTGAATACTATTCCATTGTCTGGATGTACCACAGTTTACTCACCCATTTACCTGCTGAAGGACATTTTGGTTGCTTCCGAGTTTTGACAGGTGTAACTAAAGTA
>NW_007247774.1:332041-347354 GCF_000164805.1 Carlito syrichta | reverse complement strand
TGAGGTCTCGCCAAGTTGCCCAGGCGGGTCTCGAACCCGCGGGCTCAAGCAATCCACTCACCTCAGCCTCCCAAAGTGCTGGGATTACAGGCTGAGCCACCGAGCCCGGCTGAGTATTCCTTATTTTATAGATCTGATTTTGGAAACAAATATTTTTCTTAATTTAGGAAAACAAAATTAAATTTAAAAAGCAATACCTAAAAATCAAAAGTAAAGTGGAAAATAAGGAACTTAATTGTTACTGAATTGGTAGGGAAATTACACAAACAGGACCTATTTAAAGTATCTTTTTTTCAGGATCTTACTCTGTAGCCCAGGCTGGAGTGCAGTGGCATGATAACAGCTCACCACACCCTCAAACTCGTGGGCTCAAGTGATCTTTCCACCTCAGCCTCTTCAGTAGCTGGGACTATAGGCTCATGCCACCATGCCTGGCTAATTTGTTTATTTTTTTGTAGAGACAAGGTCTCATTATGTTTCCTAGGCTGTTCTCAAACTCCTGGGCTCAAGCAATCCTCCTGCTTCGGCCTCCCAAAGCGCTGGGATTACAGGTGTGTACCACTCAAGTACCCAGCCTCAAGTGTATAAAACTCAGTAGTTTGTATATAGTGCACATATACTGAGGACAAAAAGACATAAATTTGTATTCTTCATATTACTGTAATCTTGTTGGTACTGTTATTCTGAGGCTGTTGCGCACCTATTTTGGGTTAGAGCAAATGAATAGCTACTTGTGTCAGGAACTGAGTTTTACAGCACAGGGAAAGATAATAAATGTAAGATGTAAATAAAAACTCCACATTCCAGGCCGGGCGTGGTGGCTCAAGACTGTAATCCCAGCACTTTGGGAGACCGAGGTAAGGAGACTGCCTAAGCTCACAGGTTCAAGACCAGCCTGGGCAAGTTGGCAAGACCTCATCTCTACAATAAATTTTTAAAAATTAGCCAGGTGCAGTAGCGTATGCCTGTAGTTCTGGTTACTTGGAAGGCTGAGGCAGAAGGATTGCCGGAGCCCAGCAGGTCGATGCTGGGGTGGCCATGAGCATGCCACTACACTCCAGCCTGGGTGACAGAGTGAGATTCCGACTCAAAACAAAACAAAACAAAACAAAACTCCATATTCTGAATTTGAATTAAAAGTATTAATATACATTTAGGATTTGTTGTCTTTTTTTTTTTTTTGAGTCGGGGGTCTCACTGTCACCTAGGCTACAGTATGGTGGCATGATCACAATTTACCACAGCTTCGACCTTCTGGGCTCAGACTGTCCTTCCACCTCAGCTTCCTGAGTAGCTCGGACTACAGACACATACCACCATGCCTGGCTAATTTTTATTTTCTATTTTTGCAGAGAAGAGGTCTTGCTATGTTCCCAGGCTAGTCTTGAACACCTGAGCTCCAGCAATCCTCTTGTCTCAGCCTCCCAAAGTCCTGGGATTACAGGTGTGAGACACCATGCAGTGCTCAGCGTGTTTTATCTTAAAGATAAACATACAAATAAAACATATTGCTGAGTTCTACCTTTTGAAAAGGCCTAAAAACCAACCTAAAAGCTTCTAGCAGCCAAACTGTGGTATGTAAATGCTATTTTCCACTAAAAGGAACCAGGACTCTTTGAAGAATTGCTTATTTCCAGATTTAAAGCTAAAAATAAAGATGAACCTGGAACATCTTATAAAGCAGAAAGCAAAAAAGCTTCTGGGGTTATGTCAAAAAGACATGAGACAACAAGAGACTCTCAGTGGTCAAAATTGGGGTTAATTTGAGTACCAATAAGAATAATTGTAATGAATTAAAACTAACAATATGTTTAAATCTGTGTTTCTAATGATACTTCTTAAAAACACAAAAATAAAAACAAAAACTCTTACTTTAGAGGATCCTTAATTGAAGGAATCAACCCATTACAGTATTTTATTTTGAAACTTGTTTAAAAGAAAATAAATAAAACATTTTTCTTACTTTCCTTTCCTATATGAATTATAGGAAACCAAATCACTGATGAGAAAAATTTTCTCTAAAGTAGTTCAGCTAATAAAGAAAGAAACGAAAGAATTACAAAATCAGTGTTTTATAACCCCTAATGAAAGAATGGATTTAAGCAATAATCAATAGCTTTTAAATCCACAAAGAAAGTGACAATCAGACAGTACTTGCCTCCCTATAAAGTGGTCTTGCCCAAAACAACCAACCAACCAACCTGAATCTGTTCAAGCCTCTAAATCTACCTGCCAATATCCAAGAAATACAAAAGATAGAAGACCATGCTAAATGACACCATGAACACTCAGGGGATACAATCAGCAAGATCCAGGACACACAACTTTGTTTCTACAACAAATGCAAATGCCAGAAAAAAGAGGAGAGAGACTTAGCTGAATTTAAAAGACTCAAAAGACAGTAGGAATGAACTCCAATATCTAGATCTTATTTGGATCCTGATGAAATAAACCAACTATAAAAAAATTCATGATCAGGAAAATTTGAACACCGACAAGATATGATATTAGGGATTATTTTCAATTATTTTATATGTGATTATGGCATTGCAGTTATGTTTTTAAAAATCATATCTATCCTTTTTCTGATATACTAAAATATCTATAGAATTAGGTTCTTCTATAGTAAAGCTAGAATTTGTTTCAAAATAATCAGGGGAATGGGAAAAGGTACAGATAAAATGAGTTAGACCATGAGTTGACAATCAGAGCTAGAGACAGATACATAGGGCTTACTATAGTATTCTTTCTACATCTACGTATTTTGTATACATTCAAATTTTTCCATAATAAAAACTAAAACAAATAAAACACTATAACTTGGCTCAAACATCTACTTTTCATCTGATAAGTCCAAACTACCTGGTTTTTAAGTACTCTTTGTACACAGTCAGTGTAATTTATCACTCCTCCCTAACCTCTACCTTCCTTTCTCATCACATGAGTCTCTGAGCACATACAAGGTTCATTCCTATCTTTTCTTTGCCTGAATCATGTCTTCTACCCCCGGTGTCCTTCCTGCTTTCTTCTATCTATCCTGTCTGCCTTTGACAAGGTCCATCTCAAGTCTCACCTTTTTCATAAGAGCCTGATGCAAATATACTAAAAAAGTACATTGATAATTCTTATTGTTCTCCCAACCCAGCTAAAAGAAATATTTACAAGGTGCCTAATAGATGTAACATACTATGCTAAGTACTAAACTATGCTGTTTCATGGACAAGGTTTCTAAAAGCAGCAATGCTGGAACTCAGATCACTTTTTTTCAAATAGACAACACATGTACAGGGTTCAAAACTCAAAAACAGCAAAAGGAATAAAGAAAGACCTGAGTTTTCCTCACACACTGTTCTAGGCTGCCCCAGTCTCCCCTTCCTAAAGGTAACTAGCCAGGTAGCCTCACCTCCTTTTTTATAGTCTAAAGCAAGTGACCGTCAAACATTTTAATCATAACTCTTTTTAAATAATCCTTTTTACTCTGCAACCTAGGTCTCTCTGTTATACACACTCATATGTACGTAAGTAAGCAAACAAAAGTTCCATGAAATATGTCTACATTCAGATAGTTTCTATTCTGTACTACTTATTCCTTTTCTACAAAAATGTCGGGCCTGATGACTCAGCCTGTAATCCCAGTACTTTGGGAAGCCGAGGCGAGTGGACTGCCTGAGCCTGTGAGTTCAAGACCATCCCGGGCAATTTGGCGAGACCTCATCTCTACAACAAATCAAACAATTAGCCGGGAGTGGTAGCACACGCCTGTAGTTCCAGCTACTTGGAAGGCTGAGGCAGAAGGATCACCTGAGCCCAGGAAGTTGACACTGGGATGGCCGTGAGTGTGACAAAGTGAGACTCTGAATCAAAAAAAAAAGAGAATCAAATATCACATTGACTGAGGTGAACTACTGTCTCCATTATAGTGTAGGTCCTACTTCAGGTGGTATAAATAAAACAACTTGATGAGAATAAAAAAAATAAAGAACACAGTCCATATAGCTCTAAAACAAACACAAGCAATAGGGACAAACAAAGCCATTATAAGGTGAAATGGAACTAAAAACAACAACCACTGGAATCAATATGTACACTCAAAGGAGATTTCATTTAAAAAACAAAAACAAAACCAAACATCCCATGAATCCAAAGTATATATTATTTTCAAAGAAAGGTCACAGAATTGTGGGTATGTATGTATGTATTTTAAGACAGGGTTTCCCTTTGTCACCCAGACTGGTAAAATCTTGTCTCACTGCAGCCTCAACCTTCTAGCCTCAAGCAATCATCCTGCCTCAACTTGCCAAGTAGCTGGAATTACAGGCACACGCCACCATGCCCGGCTAATTTTTTTTTTCTTAAAGACAGGGTCTTGCTATGTTGCCCAGGCTGCTCTTGAACTCCTGGCCTCAAGAATCCTCCTGCTTTGGCCACCCAAAGCACTGGGATACAGGTGTGAGTCACCACGCTCAGCTAGGTCACAGAATTTCAAAGAAGGCAGGGAGCATCAATCTAACCCTCCTACTTTACAGACAAGGAAGCCGAAATCCAGAAAGGTCTTCAGTGCTCTGTCCATTGTGGTGAACTGTTGAGAGAAGGCTCTAGCTCCTGAAGAATACTGCTGAGACAGGCTACAGTCAGTGGCTATCACCTTCTCATAACTGTCTCTCAGATAAAAGGGATTCAAAGTATCATCACTACTTTGTCCTTGGGGGTCTTCCAGGTCTATCATCCTACAGCAGGAGCTCCCAAAATATCATGCCCAGACCAGCAGTATCAGCCTCTGTTGAGAATGCAACCCCTCCCTAGTTCAGATAAAAGGCATTCCTTGAGAAAATCCCAAAGTCTTGACACATTATCTTTCAGGTGAGATAAAACTCACCTCATCAAATGACTTGTGGGGACGGATAACCATTTGGGATTCATATGATCTGACTCTGACGAATTCCGGAGACTCTGGCACACTAGGGTGCTCCACAGCTCTGAAAAGGAGGAAAGGTAAAGCAAACTCCTAGTAATGTCTATGTATAAAATAACAGAGGAGCTAAGCTAAGGGGAAGACCTAAAAAGTCGCTCTAATTTTAAAAATAAACAAAACAGAGGCATCACTAAGATGAATGAAAGCAAACTAAGTTCCCAAATGAAGTACATTCCTTTGGTAATTTATGGCTCACTAGACTGTATCAATGACAGCGACTTCTTTTTCCCAGTACCAACATTAAGGAACCCAAAGAAACTGTTTAACTGAAATTTTGTTTCTTAGACAGTCACAGCGCACTCATCTAGCTGGATGGATGAGACACTGGCTACTGGGAGCTTATGGGAGACTCCCCAGGGCACTGAAAACATGCAACTCAGATACGATAAAGGAAGGGCACAGACAAAGGAACTCAGGAAGAGCCACAGACAGCCATACATACCGTGACACCAACACCATCATGTTGTTTTCTTCATCCACACTATACCGCCGAACATAAACATAATCCCGTGAGTACATTGGATACTGAAGAAATGGAGAGCAGGATTAGTGTTCTGCATCACACAGCCTTGACAGAAGTAAAACCAGAAGTAAAAACACTTACAGGAAAATGGGTTACCCAGTGAAGAACCTCAGAACCACTAACCACATCCCTCTCGATCACCTCCAGTTTGATCACCAGGGCATCCCACTTTTTTCTATACTCTGTGTCCAGCTGTAGAAAGAAAAAAGACCATGAAGACCCAAGAAGACCCCCCCCCAAAAAAAATGCAGGCTTTCTAGACACTTTGGCCTCTGACCCAAGGACTTTATTATGTGGAAATAATAATCTGACCTGGCCGGGCTTGTCTGTAATCCTAGCACTTTGGGAGGCCGAGGCGAGTGGATTGCCTGAGCCCACAGGTTCGAGACCAGCCCAGACAACCCAGCGAGATCTCGTCTCTACAACAAATGAAAAATTAGCTGGACGTGGTAGTGCGTGCCTGTAGTTCCAGCTACTTGGAAAGTTGAGGCAGAAGGATCGCCTGAGTCCAGCAAGTTGACACTGGGGTGGCCGTGAGCATGCTACTGCACTCCAGCCTGGACGACAGAGTGAGACTCTAACTAAAAAAAATGATAGATAAATAAATAAATAATCTGAGCTAACAGACAAGGCTAAAGTGTTAGAGATACAACTGTTTACTATAGACAATTATTTTACAATCCCTTGCTATAGGCCAATATCATTACACTGAAAGTTAGTCTATCAATATACTGAAGGTAAACCTTAAAAAGAAAAAGTCATACCAAGGAAAAGTATAAGAAAAAAATACTTAATAGGCACATCTGGGGAAGATATATAGTAATACAAATGTAGAAGGGCAAGACAATTCTAAAAAAGTTTTAAACAGACAAAAAATCCAAAAGTATGAGCAGGCACCTAGCACAAAAAACGCAAGTAGCAAATTTTGTAAAATTTCTGGCATTACTAATAACTGAAGAATTTCCAATTAAGACAGACATATACGTATTGAAACCAACAAAAATTCATGGTGGTCGGGCATGGTGGCTCATGTCTGTAATCCCTACACATTGGGAGGCTGAGATGGAAGGATCACTTGATTCCAGAAGTTCAAGACCAGCCTGGGCAAAACAGCGAGACCTCATCTCTACAAAAAATAAAAAAATTAGCCAGGCATGGTGACATGCACATGTATGCCCAGTTACTCAGGAGACTGAGGTGGAAGACCCAGGAGGTCTAGGCTGTGGTAAGTCATGACTGTGCCACTGTACTCCAGACTGGGAAACAGAATGAGACCCTGACTCAAAAAAAAAAAAAGAATTCAATGAAATTGGCAAAACTCAGTGCTTGGAGGAAAGTGCACTTGCATATTACTAGTTCGTATTATAGCCAGCAAACTAGTTACTGTAAGAATGGCAAACAAATGAAAAATTCAGGAAGGAAAAAAATTTTTGTGTAGAATTCTGGGTGATCTCACCTCCCCTTTTCATTTTTGTTTTAAACATCTTATACTCAAAGAGAAACGCAGTCTTTGAACAGATACTCTACACCTTTATTAAATAAATACTTCAGTATAAAAATGTTCCAGATTAAGAGAGGTTAAAAAGATACAACAACTAAATGGAATCCAGATTGGATCTGTACTGAAGGGGAAAATGCTATACAGGACATTACTGGGTCAGCTGATAAAACTGGAATATAAACATATTACATAAGTGTTGAATCAATATTAAATGTACTGACTTTAATGATGGCACCATGGTTAGTTCAGAGAATATGTCTAGTTTCAGGAAATACACACTGAAGGATTTAGGAATAAAGGGCTATGATATATATAACTTACTCTCAAATTGCGCAGGGAAAAAAATAAATCAATAAAACCTTATAAATATGTTAAAGCATTCAAACTCACTCCTTCCCAAAAGTCCTGTGAAGGGGTAGAATCAGTCTCATTTCCATAGGACAGATAAATTCCAAGTCAAATGTTTACCCAGATGCTATGTGATATAGGATGAGAGGTATAGACAGATGGATGGAAGTCAGTGCCACCTGAGTCAGTGGTAACTGGTTTTCATGTGGACAATGAAAGGTTAAGAGGCTCCAAATCTGGAGAGAAAAATTAACTCACCTGAACATTAAAGAACTGCCGAGGTGTCACATCTGTGTAGGTTCCAAAAACTAGAATGACAAGAAAAAATAAAGGATGCTTGCCACACTCCTGTCACATGTCTTATTCCTATCACCTAACTGGCATTTCAATTCTAAAGTACTAACAGATCTTAAAGGCAGGTTCACCAGAAGTCATTCTTGAGCAATAAAGATAGATAGACAAAGATGACCTATAGCAAAGAAGACACTGAGACACTTGTCATCCAGGAGAAAAAAAAAAACATAAAACCATAGTAAATTTTCTGAGAAACAACCAGGATAGAACAGTTCAGAAAAGTATGAGGAACAGAAGTCCTGTGCACCTGAGCAGTCATCAAACACACTAAAAAGGCAGCCACACTAAAAAGGCAGCCACACTAAAAAGGCAGCCACACTAAAAAGGCAGCCACACTGGGCTCACCTCGGTACTGGTAAAGGTGAGTTCCTATAATTGGGCGCCGCCACAGCTTAAAGTGTTTCTTATCCATCACCATTTCCCATGGTTGCTCTTTGCCCTCTGAATCTTCACCCCCTTCTGTTTGGGATTTTGGTTCTGGAGAGTGGCACTTGACTCCAGAGCTCTGAAACATATATGACATTTCCTCCAACCGTTTCATCTCATTAATAGATCTGGAAATGAGAAAAACAGGCATGGTGTAGATGGTTAGTCAGCCCTGTGAAATGAAGTGTCTACACAGAGATCTGAGTAAGAATGGTAAGTAGTATACCATAATATACTATATACAGGACTTAGTATAGTGAACAAAAAGTGAGCTCTTGAATCTTAGTCCAAAACTCATTAGCCAGAATATTCAATTACTTAACCAGGCCCTATTTCTAAACATATAAAATGGAAATAACAATAGAAGCTATCCCCAAGGTTGCTTGTAAAGACTACAAATTTTTATGTAAAGTGTTTAATACTAGGCACATAACTATCCCTCAAATGTTAACTATTAAGATTTACAATTGTGAAATGTCATGATATCTATTTTGCCCTTTTTTTTTTTTTTTTGAGTTGGAGTCTCACTCAGTCGCCAAGACTGGAGTGCAGTGACCACTCCCGGCTACCGCAGCCTCGACCTGCTGGGCTCCGGTGATCCTCCCGCCTCTGCCTTCCAAATAGCTGGAACTACAGGCGCGCACTACCACACCTGGCTAATTTTCCTGATTTATTGTGGAGATGAGGTCTCACCAAGTTGCCCAGGCGGGTCTCAAACTCGCGGGCTCAGACAATTCACTCACCTCGGCTTCCCAAAGCGCGGGATTACAGGCTGAGCCACCGAGCCCAGTCATATTTTGCCCATTTTTAATTGGGTTATCTACCTATCACATCATAAGAGTATTTATTCATATTCCCCCTTTGCTTTTAAATTGGTATGATTCACATTCCATAAGATTCAACTTTTTAAAGTGTACAATTCTACTAGTACTTAGCATTTTCACAAGGTTGTGCAACCATCACTACTATCAAGTTCCAGAACATTTCTATCACCCCAAAAGAAACCTATACCCAACATTAGTCACTCCCCATTCCTGTCTCCCCCCAGTGCTAAGCAACCGCTAATCTCCTTTCTCTCTCTATAGATTTGCCTATTCTAGACATTCCAAGTAAATGGAACCATATAACATGCAGCCTTTTGCATCTGGCTTCCTTCTCAGCATATCTCCAAGGTTCTTTCATGCTGTGCTTTATCTGTTTTTATAGCTGAATGATATTCCACTGGATGTATAGATCACATTTTGTTTATCCATTCATCAGATAACAGACATTTAGGCTGCATCCACTTTTTTGGCTATTATGAATAATACTGCTATGAATATTTGTGTGCAAATTTTTATATAAGATTTACAGCTTCAATTCTCTTGAGTAGGTTCTTGGGAGTATATACCACCATTATGTGAGGGCTCCAACTGCCCAACATCCTTGCTAACACGTGTCATTGTCCATCTTTTTATCTAGCCATTCTAGTAGGTATTTTCAAAATAGTATCTCATTGTCTTGATTGATATATCCCTAATGACTAACAATGCTGAGCATCTTTTTGTGTGTATATTGGCCATTTGTGTAACTTCTTTGGAGAAATGTCTATTGAAATCCTTTCCAACTGTGCTGTCCAGCAAAAGAGGACTGGATTAAAAAAGTGATAGATATACATGATGGAATATTACGCAGCCACAAAGAAAGACAAAATTATGAACTTCACAGCAACTTGGATGGACTCAGAGGCTATAATACTAAAGGATCTATCATAGAAACAAAGAACTGAGTATCACATGTTCTCACTCATAAATGGACCTTGAACAGTTATCATAATACTATAAGAATAGGATTGGCAGTAGCGGGAAACTGCCAGAGGGGGTGGGGGTGGCACACCTCATCAACAAGGGTACCTGCATAATGAACATTTATATAACTAACCCTGAATTGTACCCCACATCTTTAAAAAAAAAATTTAAAAATTAAAAAAATAAATCCTTTACCCATTTTTATTTTATTGCTGAATTTTACCAGTTATTTATATAATATTCTAGATTCTAGTCCCTTATCAGATATGATTTATGAATATTTTTTTCTTTTACTCTGCAGGTTATTTTACTCTGATATTGTCCTTTGATGCACAAGTTTTTAATTTTGATGAAATCTAATTTATCTATTTTTTCTTTATATTTTTGGTGTTATTTCTAAGAAATCATTGCCTACTCAAAGATCACAGGGACTTATGCCTATATTTTAAGAAAATAATTTTTTATACTTTTATTTTGTAATTTTAGCTTACATTAGCCTTTGACCTATTTTGAGTTAAATTTTGTGTATGATATAGGGTAGGGGTTTAAATTCATTCTTTTGCATGTGCTTCCCCAGTTGTCCATGTGCCATCTGTTGAAAAGACTTTTCTTTCCCCAGTTTTAACTGTCTTGGCACCCTTGTTGAAAACTGACCAAAAATGTATCAGTTTATCTCTGGACTCTCAATTTTATTCCAACAATCTATAGGTCTATCCTTACGCCAGTACCAAAACGCCTTCATTACTGTACTTTGTAGTTAGTTTTAAAATTGGGAAGGAGGCCAGGCTCAGTGGCTCAGCCTGAAATCCCAGCACTTTGGGAGGCCAAAGCGAGTAGATTGCCTGAGCCCGCGTGTTTGAGACCTGCCTGGGCAACTTGGCAAGACCTGTCTCTACAATAAATCAAAAATTAGCCGGGCGTGGTAGCGCGTGCCTGTAGTTCTGGCTACTTGGAAGGCTGAGGCAGAAGGATCGCCTGAGTCCAGCAGGTCGAGGCTGCGGTGACCAAGGGAGCATGCCACTGTACTCCGGCCTGGGTGACAAAGTGAGACTCCAACTCAAAAAAAAATAAAATAGAATAAAACAGGGAAGGAGAAGTACTCCAAACTTTGCTCTTTTTTTTCATAGTTATTTTGGTTATTCTGGGTCCCTTTCATTTGCATGAGTTATTGAAATTGGCTTCCCAGGTCCTGCAAAATACCAAGCTAGGATTTTGATAAGGACTGCACTGAATCTGTAGATTGTAATGAGCAGTATTACCATCTTAGCAATATTAACACATTTACAATCAGCACATTTTTCACTTTCCTAATACTGAGAGCTGGAGAAAATTTTTAAAAATCTGAAGCTGGCTGCCACAAACTTCTGTCATCAAGCACAAATGAAATGATCTTTTCTAAATTCTAAACTTCTTTTGTTACATTTATTCCTGAGTGTTTACTTCATTTTCAGATTGTTCACTGCTAATACATAGAAATACTATTTTGCATATTGATCCTGTATCCTGCAATCTTACAGAAACTATTTATTAGCTCTAATAGTTTTCTGTGGATTCCTTAGTATTTTCTATATACAAGTGAGCTACAAATAGTTTTATTTCTTCCTTTCCAATCTAGATGCCTTTCATTTTCTTCTCTTGCTTAATTTCACTGGCAACAACTTCTAGTACAATGTTGAATAGAAGTGGCAAGAGCAGACATCCTTCCTTCTCTTATGTCCGATTTTAGGCAAAAAGCTTTCAGCCTTTCACCATTAAGTACAGTTAGCTAAGTTTTTTATAGATGCCCCTTACCGGTTTGAGGAAATTTCCTTCTATTCCAGTTTGCTCCACGTTTCTTTAGTCATGAAAGGAGGTTGGAATTTGTCAAATGCTTTTTCTGTGTCTATTCAGATGATTGTGTCGTCTTTGCCCTTTATTCTATTACCGTGGTGTATTAAATTGATTGATTTTTATATAATGAGCCAACCTGGTTTCCCTGAGATAAATTCTACTTGTTTATGGTATATAATCCAATTGATATGTTAGTGAATTCAGTTTTGTTAGTATTTTGCTCAAGATAGCATAGTTTTAAAGCAAAGCAAAACAATATCATATATTACACTATGTATCACTTAGGGGTGTATACATACATATAAAAAATTATGTACAGGCTGGGCTTGGTGGCTTAGCCTGTAATCCCAGCACTTTGGAAGGCCTAGGGAAGTGGATTGCCTGAGCCCGTGGGTTTGAGACCAGTCCAGGCAATTTGTTGAGACCTCATCTCTACCAAAAATAAAAAATTAGTGGGGTATGGTAGTGTGCTCTTGTAGTTCCAGCTACTTGGAAGACTGAGGCAGAAGGATTGCCGGAGTCCAGCAGGCCAACACTGGGGTGGTCATGAGTGTGCCACTGCACTCCAGCCTGGGTGACAGAGTCAAACTCCAACTCAAGAAAAAAATAAAAGATATACCATAAATTGAGACAATGGTTACATCTGGGGAAAAGGAAAGGAGACTTCAATTGGAAAAAGGAACAGAGGGGGCTTTATTGGTACTTAAAGTATCTTCTCCCTCCCTCCCTCATTTTATGAGACAGGGTCTCCCTTTCACGCCTTGGTTGGAGTGTAATAGCATGATCATAGCTCACTATAACCTCGAACTCCTGGGGCTCAAGCAATCCTCCCACCTCAGCTTCCTGAGTAGCTGAGACTACAGGCATGTGCTACCATACCTGGCTAATTTTAAAAGTTTTTGAAGCAATGGGGGTCTTGCCTTGTTGCTCAGGCTGGTCTCAAACTCCTGGCTTCAAGAAATCCTTTTACCTTGGCATCCCAAAGTAATGCTAGGATTACAAGTATGAGCCACCACACCCAGACTCTTACTTTTTAAATATAGCTGTATTTGTAACATGCATGTTATCTTTAAACTTTTTCATATATCTGAAACACTTCATAATATTTTTTAATTTGACTTATATTTTCCTATAATCTCTTTTTTTTTAGACCGAGTCTTGCTATGTTACCATGGATGGCCTCAAACTTCTGGAATCAAGAGACCCTCCCACCTCAGCCTCCTGGGTAGCTGGAACTATGGGCACACACAACCATGCCCAGCTTTTTCCTGAAACCTTTAAATAGCAGATAAGGAAAAAAATGGTTGGCTGTCTATGTCATATACAATTCTACTGCAATTCAAGACTGAAGAAGATCCGACACAACACTCTCTGAAATGTTCTTTTACTCTTCTTCAACCTTCAGCCTGGGCAACTGAGCAAGACTTTGTCTCTTAAAATAAAATAATAATATGAAAGTAGGCATCAACCACTCAAATTCTTATTAAAAGGTTACATTAATATATTACTTTAAAAACCAAAAATTCAAAGTTATTGGCAATCCAAGATTAAAGGTTTAGAGTAATCCAAAGTAATGATGAATCTAAAGATCTATGTTCTAGTCCAGGCTTTGCTACAACTAGCTGTGTGATCTTATTCAAGCCACTTTACCAGTAAAGTGAGAACATTTCTTGCAGTTCTCTTGAAGGTCCCTATTAGTTCTAAAATTCCAATTCACTTCATTTTAAACCTTAGACTTATGTAAAAATATTTATATAGGGGATATTTGTCATTTTGAATACCTGAAACCCCTTCCTATCTGGGGAAAATCCCCAAATAGGTGGATGCAGCCCCTCCCTCCCACCTCCTAGCAGTGAAAGCACGGCTCCTAATTTAAGTAAGGCTGCTTACAGCAGCGGTCCCCAACCTTTTTGGTACCAGGGACCAGTTTCATGGAAGACAATTTTTCACAGACTGGGATGGGGGTTGATTTCAGGATGATTCAAGTGCATAACATTTACTGTGTACTTTATTATTATTACATTGTAATATATAATGAAATAATTATACAACTCACCACTAAAAAAAAAAAAAGGGAAGAACAGAAGTGGTAAACAAAATAATGAGTGGGCCACATGTAGACTAAAATAAGTGTTGGATTCTGACATAAAGCCTGCCATCAGTTGCAGCTGTATAACTGAGGTAATCAATTCACTTGCCACTCATTGATAGGGTTTTGTTATGAGTCTGCAAGCAATTGATTTATTATGATTTATTATGGTCTCAGTGCCGTCAAACCTCACTGCTAATGTTAATCTGTATTTGCAGCTGCTCCCCAGCACTAGCATTATCGCCTCAGCTCAACCTCAGATCATCAGGCATTAGATTTTCATCAAGAGTGTGCAAACTAGATCCCTCACATGCACAGTTCACAATAGGGTTTGTGCTCCTATGAGAATCTAACGCTGCTGCTGATGTGATAATTCAGGTGGCAACACAAGCGATGGGGAGTGGCTGTAAATACAGATGAAGTTTCCCTGGCTTGCTGCTGCAGCCATGGACCCAGGCTTAGAGGATTCTAGGAGGAGCTTTGAATCTTGAAAAATTACAAAGGCGCAGGACCTTTTAGAGATTACTCTTAGTGATCTTGAGGGAGTTAGAGTCCAGCAGTACAACCAATACAGGGAAAAAAAACACCTGTAACACTGCTCTAAATAGATTATTCCTGCTGCAGGTCCTGGTTGTTCTCTTGGCTAATCTGTACCCTAGCCGTCTAGTCAATGCTCTGCGTGACCTAAAATCCTTCTGATTAATTCCTTTCTGGTTTAAGTTAACTAAGATCACTATCTCTGTTATAACCAAGAACCCTGACTAGTACAATATTGATATTCTGGTGAAAATTATTCAACTATTTTTTCAAGTTTCAATTTTAAAAGTTGCAAAGCAGGACTGATGGCTGACACTGAGAAAACATACAGAAATAGGGAAAGACCTTAAGGTAGGCATTTAGGTCTTACAGAAGAGAAAGCAAAACCAAAACTATAATGCTAGATTTGCACAAAGAACAACTCAGGCATTACATGGCACCAATTATGGCATACTTCAGGGCTAGTAGAGCAACCTCCAATGATAATTAAGCACCACTCCCGAATGTCATTCTTTTTTCAATTAAAAATCCTCCCACTTCAGCCTTCCAAGTAGCTGGGACTACAAGCATGCGCCACTGCATCCAGCCTGAGAGCCATTCTTATCACATAATAAAAGAGGGGCAGAAATCGGTTTCCGCTGGTAGAATATCTCATTAAAACATCAGGGAGCCAGGCTCGGTGGCTCAGCCTGTAATCTCGCGCTTTGGGAGGCTGAGGTGAGTGGACTGCCTGAGCCCACGGGTTCGAAACCCGCCTGGGCAACTTGGCGAGACCTCATCTCTACAATAAATCAAAAACTAGCGGGGCGTGGTAGCACACGCCTGTAGTTCCAGCTACTTGGAAGGCTGAGGCGGAAGGACTGCCAGAGCCCAGCAGGTAGAGGCTGCGGTGGCCGGGAGCGGCCACTGCACTCCAGACTCAGCAACAGAGTGAGACTCCAACTCA
>NW_007247774.1:326623-332021 GCF_000164805.1 Carlito syrichta | reverse complement strand
AAAAAAAAAAAAAAAAAAAGACAAAAACATCAGTGGCTCATAAAAGAATTACATAGCCTAAAGGACACGGTTGCTCAAACCTGTAATCCCAGCACTTTGGGAAGCCTAGGCGAGAGGACTGTCTGAGCCCAGGGGTTCGAGACCAGCCTGGGCAACTTGGTAAGACCTTGTCTCTAAAGCGTATCAAAAAATTAGCCAGGCGTGGTAGCCCACATCTGTAGTTCTGGTTGCTTAGAAGGCTGAGGCAGAAGGATCGCCTGAGACCAGCAGGTCGACGCTGGGGCGGCTATGAGCATGCCACTACACTCCAGCCTGGGTGACAGAGTAAGACTCTGACTCAAAAAAAGAATCACATAGCCAATAAGGTTTTCAGAAAATTAGGCGATACTTCTTTTTCTTTTTTTCCTTTGAGTTGGAGTTTCACTCTGTCGCCCAGACTGGAGTACAGTGGCACGCTCCCAGCCACCGCAGCCTCGACCTGCTGGGCTCCAGTAATCCTTCCGCCTCAGCCTTCCAGGTAACTGGAACTACAAGCGCGCACTACCACGCCCGGCTAGTTTTTTTTTTTTTTTTTTTTTTAATTGTAGAGACGAGGTCTCGCCCAGTTGTCCAGGCGGGTCTCGAACCCGCGGGCTTAGGCAATCCACTCGCCTTGGCCTCCCAAAGTGCTGGGATTACAGGCTGAGCCACCGAGCCCGGCCTAGGCGATACTTCTTAATGGCCGTCTAAGACTTAAGGCAGTTCAGAGTTTCTGACCCACTGTTTAATCAGGCTCTCCTATACAATTAAAGGTGGCTTTGATTACAATTATGAAACAAAATCCCTGAAGAGAGATGGAAAAACCTTGTGAAGGCATGACTGACATTCATTCTTTGAATAACATGGCATGCATACTGGAGAAAAATTGCACCAGAAAAATATAAATAATCAAGTTAATCTGTCCCAGGGTTTAAGAATCCCTGAATGATCTCAAACTAGCATACGGGAGCACAAACTCACTCACTATCATATGCAGAGAAGGAAAAAAATCTCTCACTATACATCTCTTTAGCCTGCTGTGCCAAATCCTGTTTGGAAAGGATGGGTAAATCTTCACATCTAAGAGACTTAAACAAGTCATAAGAAGAGAGAAAAGAAGGACAAAGGAGATTATTCCCCAAATAGTAACAAAACCAGCAGATTAGAAAAAGGATCAAGGAAAGTTAGTTATTGCTTCCCTTCCTCTGAAACAAAAATCATTTCAATATTGGAGAAAGGCTGGACTGAAAGCTATGGAAACTGAAGGCACACAACCATGAAAACAGAGTAAGTATAACAATGTCCAGCTAACCTAGAGGTTCTGCCCTCAGCAGATGTGTGTGTGTGTGTGTGTGTGTGTGTGTGTGTGTGTGTGTGTGTGTGTGTGTGTGTGTGTATCTAGGAGTTTTGCCCTCAGCTTGATATATAAAGTTCCAAAATGATTCAAATGAAGTCATTTCTACAATCAGGAATTTCAGTAAGACAGTTGTCCCACTTCACATAATTCTCTCCTCTAACTCCAAATTATTGTCAAAGTTAGGGACTTCCAAATACTACTGATATGGCACATGCCTAGAAATAAGAGACATCCATTACTTCATTGCAATTCTGGGGTAACTGGTTAATGGTAAAATAATAAGGACAATTTCAAAAAATAGAGGTCTCTTTTTATGTGGTTCTGATGATCTAGCAAAGGGTTTATCAGTAAGATACCCTAATGTGACAGTAGCCAAAAAAAAAAGTTGCTCTAAGGCAAAAGGACTTTTTGCTCATTACTTATCTAGTTCATAACACACTGAAAAGTTTAATGTATCCTGAATGCCCTGAAAGACAGAAATGGGAAAATGGTCAGTTTTCTTTATGAAACTTTACTGGCGCTTATTTACTCAAATTTCTAGAGCAACGAACAATAACTTTTTTAAAAATGAGGAGGTTAATGGAACATTTTCCCCAGCCTTTCATATTTCTTAACATTCTTCCTCCTCCTGTTCCTGTAATTTTTTTTTTTTACTGTTCCAAAACAATCAAAACTTACTACTCTATTTTTCCAGAAGACTTGTACCGGGCTCACAGAATGCCAGCTAGCACCAAAAACAGCAATCCAAAGTTTTTTTGTTTGATTGTTCAATTGCAGACAACTAGGCACTACAGGAAGTATTAAAATATCTGATTTCTACATCTGGCCCCAGCAGCAAGTCAAAAATCACTTTGTACAAGTAACTCCTCAAATTTTCTTACTGTTACTTGATTAATAAGATCTTATTTGGTAAGATGTTCTTAAGCAAAAAATAGAAAGCAAGGCTATGCTTTTTCATTCTGAATAGGAACTCAAATAACATAAGAAAAACACATGCCACTGTAAGGCACACATTCAAAAAGATACCCTCCACACTCCACCCCTGTGTAACCAAGACAGCAGTGTCAGAATTCATTTGTGCCAGGACAAGTTGGTACACAAACAGCACAGATGAGCCAAAGGCTGTGATTTAGGGACCATGTGACAATCATGCTCTTCTTCCATTAACAATGAAAGAAATGCACTCCAGACGCACTCAAACTGCGCTCCATTATGGAAGCTACCCAAAAATCATCTCACTAGAACAAACAAAATCCAAGATGTTCTTAAGCTAGCTATGACAAACTCAGCAGTGCTTACTTTAATACAAATATAATTCTTAAATGCCAAGCAAATAAGTTAATCTGTACCCAGAATTTAATTAAACAAAATATAAACACAACAAGCTATCAGAACAAAGACCTAAGGAATCACTGTACAACCAATATAATTGCTTAATCTATCACAGTAACAAACATTTAAAAAAGAAAAAAATCTTCAAGATGGACAACCTGATCAAATTTTAAGTATATGAAACACTAAATTGCAGTGGCTCACATCTGTAATCCCAGCATTCTGGAAGACCAAGGCAGGAGAACAGCTTGAGGCCAGGAGTTCAAGCCCAGCCTAGGAAACATAGAGAGACCCCCGTCTCCATATGTAATTTTAAAAAATTAAAACACAACAACAAAAAATTCAAGCATGAACTGAACATTGAAATATTAAATGAGGATCTTTACTATAACATAACAACCCCAAGGGGGGAGGGTCAAAAAGCAGCTTAAAAGTGTTCTGACTGGACTTCATCTAAACTCCTGAAATTCCAAAACTGGTTAACTCAGAGCAATGCCTCTTTATGAACTGGATTATAACTGAGAATGTTTCAACTGCCCTCAGGTTCCAGAGACAGTCTGAAAAGAGGGAAACAAAGTAACTGGTTCAGTCATCAACTGGTTTGATCCCTCTGCCAGTGGGTAGTGCCTACCAATCAAATGTTTACTACATTCATTTCCTGTCTTGTTTTCCCCTCTAGCTGCTGCGAATGGAAGAACTGCTAAACAGAGGCTCTAGGACTTATGCATAAAAATACATGAAGTAAGCCAAAGAGTGTCATCTTCCACTTAAGCTCCAACACTGTTCAATTCCCACCCCCAAACATTCCTTCCCTCTCTAGCATCCAATAGCTTTGTTCTGGTCTTTTTCCTCTTTTCCAACCAGTTCCAATTGGGGATTTTCCCTTCAAACTTAACCACTGTGGAACGTGGGTATTTCACTGTCAAAAACAGAATGAAAATTCAAACAGTTAATTGATAATGTCTCAATTTAAACAGTTTCTTCCTATTTTTTTAATCTCTCATACCT
The DNA here is from genome assembly GCF_000164805.1 of Carlito syrichta. Classification (NCBI taxonomy): domain Eukaryota; kingdom Metazoa; phylum Chordata; class Mammalia; order Primates; family Tarsiidae; genus Carlito; species Carlito syrichta. The sequence continues at coordinate 328,306 of NW_007247774.1, read as the reverse complement.
AAGACTATTTTATTAGAGCAAATGGCCAAGGAGCAAAAGGATGCTAATAGGAACTAAGAAAAATACCTATCATGCTTCAATACCTTAACTTTTTGGTGAGTAAGATTGTTTGTGATTATAATTTTAAATTGCATTTATAAAAGCCATGTGTGCCGCTAGGAAAAAGTATTCCCAGTCCTTAAGATAGACTTGCATTTACCCACAATTCATAGTGTGACACAAATAGCTTCCTGGCATCTGGGTGTCACACCTTCCAAACAGGCCATGGTACAATAAACTGTATTAGGATATTTCCTTTTTTAACCTAACCAAAAACATGGAATAATAAGTTTCCCTGTCACAGAAGCATTTAGAATAAACAGACTGGTGAGGGATCTATCAGGGGATCTATGTCCCTTGTTCCTGAAATCACAGATTAGAGTTTAGGGGCAGACTGCAGGAAGGGCATGGTTTAGTAATAGCCGTTAAAAGGCTGGGCGCCTATAATCCCAGCACTTTGGGGGGCCGAGTTGCAAGGACTGCTTGAGATCACGGGTTCGAGACCAGCCTGGGCAACTTGGCGAGACCTCATCTCCACAACACATCAAAAAAATTAGCTGGGCGTGGTGGTGCATGCCTGTAGTTCCAGCTACTTGGAAGGCTGAGGCAGAAGGATCACCTGAACCCAGCAGGTCGAGACTGCGGTGCCCATGAGCATGCCACTGCACTCCAGCCTGGGTGACAGAGTGAGACTCCAACTCAAAAAAAAAAAAGAAATGTTTTTAAAAAAAAAAAAATGTAAAGTAAAAACTAAAGCAATGTTTCCCAATGAGATTACCTGGAAACTATAAAGTCTCAGATTTAAAACTACAGATTAACAAACTCAATCAATGGTGCTGGACTTTTCACTGTTCTGATGATGACAGCATGACTTCAGAATCTAATGACACAGTATTCCCAAAGTTCTAGTTAAAGAAGAAGTCTGACCTAATTCTTACAGGTTAAAATGTCTGGAGTACTGGTTTGTGTAAGCAGGACAAAATCCTTTTCAGCCTCTTAATTCTGCCACATGAGTCACAATGACAGAGAGCTCTCCTGGCATTTCTCACAAGGCCCAAGTCTCATCTGGATTGAAGTCACTTTGTAAATTGCACAACACCTCCCCTTAGGTCAAGTCTAAAACCTGTTTTGATTTTGCACCTTTCTGGGCGTTTTAAATATTACGTGAACAATGGCCTCCATGCCTTCGATATCGAATTTATTCTTACAATGTTGTTTCTTCAGTGTCATGCTCGCCCCTTCCGATCGAAGTCTCCCTCCTACACTAACCTACACTTCCAGTTGTCATGTCTAACCTGACAAGTCAAATCAACACAGGGGCGACAAACAACGAGGTTTCCGCAACCAGGGCCAATCAACTGCATGGCCCCTGACGGGACCACCCGGTACACAGGGGACACTGACCACAGGGCAGTCCCAGGGTCCGCGCATCCCACCCTCCCGCCTGGCCGCCCGCCCACCCCACGGCCCGGGGACGCGCTCGCCGCGGGGCCCACCTCTGCAACTCCTCCTCCTGGATCCGCTCCTCGTCCCACACGAAGACGCCGGCGAGCGCCGCCATCAAGGCTGAGGCATGGCCAGGGCGGCCGTGCAGCCGGCGCCACAGGCGGCCGAGGAGGACGCGGCGCGAGCTCTCCGAGTAGA
>NW_007247774.1:321987-326207 GCF_000164805.1 Carlito syrichta | reverse complement strand
CGCTCCGGTGCTCAGGCCGCAGACCGACCGAGCCTGTCGGGCCCCCAGCTTCTCCGGCCGGCTCCGGGGGTCGTGGTGCAGAGCGCGCGGGAAGCGGCGAGGCGGACAGCTCCAGCCGGCTCGCAAGAGCGCTCCCGCGCGTTCCGTGTCCGCCACACGCACCGCCCCTACGCAACCTACCCTGTCTCCGCCGCCCGGGCCCTGATTGGCCTCTTACCGGACACCTAGCCGCTCATTGGAGCCGCCAGATGTTCGTCACCTCTCCCTCCCGCCCCTTCGCGCCGCGCCCGGGGCCGCCCGCTAGCAAGGTAGGTGGCGCGGCCGCGAGAGCCATTCAAGGGCGCCTCGGAGAGTGACCCTGGGACCCCGCCGCCGCCGCCATCTTCCGGCCGCCTACACCCCGCCCGCGGAGAAGCGCCTCCAGGTGCGGGTTAGAATTCTGCGCGGTATTCATTTCTAAGAGGCGGGGACCGTCACCCCATGCTCTTGTCAAGAGTCCAGGGTGGGGGTGGGGTCTTCTCGCCGCCTCTATGAGGCGCTGGGGGCTTCCTAGATTGGGGAGGGCGGCGAAGACGTCTCTGGTGAACGGAGACCCCCAGGCCCGCGGCTCCTGCAGTCAAAACCTTTCTCGGTGTCCCCTCCTGGCTCGCCCGGAGCACTCTTCTCCCCGCGTTCTCCTCGGCCAGAGAGTGGACCGGTGCCACATCCTCAGAGCCCAGGACGCTTTCCAGAGAGAGCCGCGTGGCCAGGCGGCCCTCGGGTAAAAAGGCAGCAGAAGGGAGCTGGTGGGAACACATGCCCCACGTCGGGTAGTATCTGTCCCTCTCTTTTTGACCCAGAGGGACGGAAGGTAGACAGATTTCCTAAACCCTGCCTTGCATCACTAAAGAGCAGCCTGGTTAAATGATTTCGCAGGGCTTTCAATTACTATTCCGTCTGCAGCCTCAGTTAAAACGAAACTGCTGTGTGTCCCAATTGTTTCCTTGCCTTTTTTCTTGCTTTTACCTTGTTGACAGGAGGGGGGGGGAAATTTTTGTAAAACGTCTCGGTGTGAAAGGGGCTGTTCTCGTTCCAAGGCATTTAGGAATGTTACTGTAGGTAAAGATTTGCTCAATTCTAGCTTTTCTGAGTCAAAGTAGATGTTTCTCCACGAGGGGAAAAAGTTATGCTTTCCTGGGAACCGAAATGTTGGTCTCTCCCGTCCTAGCCAGGCTGTCCGGTTTTACTCCGGAGATTGGGAGTGATGTTAATTTCCTCTTGAAAGCACAGACGTGTGTCTGTAACAGGAAATGGTATTTGACACTTAGGATGGCCCAGGTGCCGTTGGGAGGAAGCTTGAACTTCCGTGCTGTCCTGTTTCCCTTGACTAAAAGGAGCCTTTGAAGTCTGGCCGGCGCGGTGGCTCACCGCTGTAGTCACAGCGACTCGGTAGGCTGAGAGGAGGGTTGCTTGAGGCCGGGAGTTCGAGACCAGCCTGGGTAAAATACCGAACCCCCGTCCCTCCCAACATTTAAGAAGGTGCCGCTGTGAGGCCTGCGCAAGCCCCAACCCGATTGGTGGTTTGGGGTTGCTATCTGCCTCATAAAGCAAAGTGGAGGGTTTGTCTTCTGGGAAGACAAAGTGTCTTCTCCTCTGAAAAGTCCTCCTACATAGTTACCTTTGGCATTTGTCGAAAGAGGAAGGAAGAAGACAGGTCTGGGTTTTTCAGTTGAGGACAGACTGAATACAGCAGTAGTTACCACCAGAACTCATGACTGTTAATTCAGCCTGGACCTGCTTTTGTTATTTCAGTTTTGTTTTTTTTTTTTAATACCAAAGGAGGTCAGGCTCGATGGCTCAGCCTGTAATCGCAGCACTTTGGGAGACTGAGGCAAGTGGATTGCCTGAGCCCGCAGGTTCGAGACCCTCCCGGGCAACTTGGAGAGACCTCTTCTCTACAATAAATCAAAAACTAAGCCGGGCTCGGTGGCTCCGCCTGTAATCCTGCGCCTTTGGGAGGCTGAGGTGAGTGGATTGCCTGAGTCTGCAAGGTTCGAGACCTGCCTGGGCATTGAGACCTCATCTCTACAATAAATCAAAAAATCAGCCGGGCGTGGTAGCGCGCGCCTATAATTCTGGCTACTTGGAAGGCCGAGGTGGAAGGATCGCCGGAGCCCAGCAGGTCGAGACTGCGGTGGCCGGGAGCGGCCACTGCACTCCAGTCTGGGTGACAGAGTGAGACTCCAACTCAAAAAAAAAAGATAACCCAATTGGTAGGGAATCTTGTAGTGGGTTGAATAATGTCTCCAAAAATTCACATTCACCCAGAACTTCAAAATTAGACCTTATTTGGAAACAGGGTCTTTGCAGACATAATTAATTAAATTGAGATCATGCTGGATTAAAATAAGGTCATACTGGATTAGGTGGGCCCCAAATCCAATGACTAGTGTCCTTATAAGGAGAGGAGAGGACACAGAAAACACCCACAGGGGAGAAGTCATATGAAGGCAGAGACAGACACTAGAGTAATGAGACTACAAGCCAAGCAAATAAAATTCATGTAACATAAAACTCATCTTCTTTTTTGAGACAGAAGTACAGTGGCACGATCACAACCTCAGCCTTATGGGCTCAGGTGGTCCTTCTGCCTCTGCTTCCCAAGTAACTGGAACTACAGGCACGCACCACCACACCTGACTAATTTTTTCATTTTTTGTAGACTCATGTTGCCCAGGCTGGTCACAAACTCCTGGGTTCAAGTGATTCTCTCACCTCAGCCTCCCAAAGTACTGGAATTACAGGCATGAAGCACAGTGCCCAGCCAAAACTCACCATTTTAACCACTTTAACATATTCAGGCCGGGCTCGGTGACTCAGCCTGTAATCCCAGCGGATTGCCTGAGCCCGCGGGTTCAAGACCAGCCTGGGCAACTTGGCAAGACCTCATCTCGACAATAAATCAAAAATTAGCCGGGCATGGTAGCACGCGCCTGTAGTTCCAGCTACTTTTGAGTCAGAGTTTCACTCTCGCCCAGGTTGGAGTGCAGTGGCATGCTCTCAGCCACTGCAGCCTCAACCTGCTGAGCTCAGGTGATCCTTCAGTCTCAGCCTTCCAAGTAGCTGGAGCTACAGGCATGCACAACCACGCCCAGCTAATTTTTGGATTTATTGTAGAGACGAGGTCTCACCAAGTTGCCCAGGCTAGTCTCGAACCCATGGTGCTCAGGCAATTCTCTTGCCTCTGCCTCTCAAAGTGCTGGGATTACAAGCATGAGCCATAGCACCCAGCAATGTCTGACTTCTTAGCATAAGTTTTTCACCCATGTTGTACCATATATCAGTATTTCCTTCCTTTTTATGGTTAAATAGTATTCTATTGTATGGATATACCACATTTTGGCGATTGCAAATAATTCTGCTATGAACATTTTTGAACAAGGAGTTTCTTGTTGGGGGTGATGAAAATGTTCTAAAATCATAAAGGACCATCATTACAAAAAAAAAAGAAAGGAAAAAAAGTTTTAGAATTAATTGTGGCCGGGCGGTGGCTTACGCCTGTAATCCCAGCATTTTGAAAGGCGGAGGTGAGAGGATTGCCTGAGCACACAAGTTCGATACCAGCCTGGGCAAGTTGGCAAGATCTTGTCTCTACAATAAATCAAAAAATTAGCTGGGTGTGGTGGCGTGCACCTGTGGTTCCAGCTACTTGGAAGGCCGAGGCAGAAGGATCGCCTGAGCCCAGCAGGTGGAGGCTGCAGTGGCCATGAGCATGGTACTGCACTCCCATCTGGGCAACAGAGTGAGACTCCAACTCAAAAAAAAAAAAAAAAAGAATTAATTGTGGTGATGGTTGCACAACTCTGTGAATATACTGAAAACCATCGACCTGTACACTTTAGGCAAATTATATAGTGTGTGAATTATATCTCAGTAAAACAGTTACTCCTCAAAATGAAAAACACTTCTGAGATATACATATGTCAGAGGGTGCCAAAAAAATGGATACACACACACACACACACATATATTTTATTTTTTGAGTTGGAGTCTAACTCTATTGCCCAGGCTGGAATGCAGTGGCATACTCACGACCACTGCAGCCTTGACCTGCTGGACTCAGGCGATCCTTCCGCCTCACCCTTCCAAGTAGCCGGAACCACAGGCATGCGCTACCACATCTGGTTACTTTTTGATTTATTGTAGAGACAAGGTCTCACCAAGTTGCCTGGACTGGTCTC
>NW_007247774.1:319485-321967 GCF_000164805.1 Carlito syrichta | reverse complement strand
AAGGCTGAGGCAGAAGGATCGCCGGAGCCCAGCAGGTCAAGGCTGCAGTGGTCAGGAGCATGCCACTGCACTCCAGCCTGAGACTCCAACTGAAAAAAAAAATACCAAAGGAGTCCTCAGGAACTTCAGCTGTGCCATTTTCTCCTTCTCTACTGCCTCTTTCCCATCATCAAAAAAGACTTTGGAAAAAAAGAGGTTTTAATTCTTCTCCAGATAACATTCCTTCCCTTTTTTTTTCACAGCTAAGATTTTGTTTTTAAAAGAATGTCAGGCCAGTGTGGTGTAATCCCAACATTTTAAGAAGCCAAGACAGGAGTATTGCTTGAACCTAGGAGTTCAAGGCTGCAGTGAGCTATGAAGGTGCCACTGCGCTCCAACCTGTGTGACAGAGCCAGACGCTGTCTCAGAAAATATATATATGTATCCTTTTGTAGTTCATAAGTGTGATGATTGGGTATTCACAAACATATGTATGAGATGGGCCATCCTCAAACCTTGTTACTACATCAGCAAGTTACCTGTCTGACAGTTTTTTAAAAATATGGCATATACAGTTGGCCCTTTGTATCCATGGACTCTGCATCTGTGGATCCAACCAATCATAGATGAAAAATACTTGGGAAAAAAAGCTTCTATGCTGAACATATATGACTTTTTTGGGTCATTATTCTCTAAATAATTCAGTGTGACTATTTATTTAGAGTTGAAGTCTCACTCTGTCACCCAGGCTGGAGTGCAGTGGCACACTCACAGCCACCACAGCCTCAAGCTGCTGGGCTCAGGTGATCCTTCTGCCTCAGCCTTCCAAGTAACTGGAACTACAGACATGTGACACCACCCCGGCAAATATTTTGGTTTATTGTAGAGATGAGATCTTGATGAGTTGCCCAGACTGGTCTCGAACCTGTGGGCTCAGGCAATCCTCTTGCCTCCGCCTCCCAAAGTGCTAGGATTACAGGCTTGAGCCATTGCACCTGGCTCAGTGTAACTATTTATATAGCATGTACATTGTATTAGGAATTGTAAGAAATCTAGAGATTAAAAAAATATGGGAGGATGTACATAGGTTATATGCAAAGACTGCACCATTTTATATCAAGGACTTGAACATCCACGGAGGTCCTGGAACAAATCCCCCAAGGATACAGAGGGACCACTATATATTCTCGCTGTCTTTATTTCTATACTTCCCTATCAGTTCTTCCTCTTGAGATTTTAAAAATCAATTCTTCCACAGTATTTTCTCTTTTTTTTCTTTTTAAAAAAATGTTGCCAGGCTTGGTGGCTCAGCCTGTAATCCCAGCGCTTTGGGCAGCCGAGGTGAATGGATTGCCTGAGCCCACGGGTTCGAGACCCACCCGGGCAACTTGGCAAGACCTCATCTCTACAATAAATCAAAAATTAGCTGGGCGAGGTAGCGCGCGCCTGTAGTTCCAGCTACTTTGAAGGCTGAGGTGAAAGGATCGCTGGAGCCCAGCAGGTCGAGGCTGTGGTGGCCAGGAGCGTGCCACTGCACTTCAGTTTGGGTGATGGAGTGAAACTCCAACTAAAAAAAAAAAAAAAAAAGTTTATGTATATTTATATTAGAGATGAGATCTCACTATGTTGCCCAGGCTGGTCTTTAACTCCTGGGTTTAAGCAATCCTCCTGCCTCAGCCTTCCAAGGTGCTGGGATTACAGGTTTGAGCCATTGCCCCTGGCTATCTACCACTTTTTATTCAGGCCCTTATAGTACCCCCTCAGATGACCTCCTTTTAAATCTGTTAAACACTTTTTGCTTGTGTATTCCCAGAAATGTTGAAAAATTACATTTCCTCTTTGCATATTTTTAAGTTGACCTAAGATTGTTCATGAATTTAAGTGATTGCAAATTATGCCATTTCTGAGATATTGTGAATTTTATTTTAAGATAATGTTACATCATTTTCGAATATATCTGATGGAATCAATACCATAGCAATTTGGTACCCACCATTATTCTTTAAAAGAAAAAAACCGTTGCACTCCAACCTGATTGACAGAGTGAGTCTCCTACTCAAATAAAAAAACAAACAAACATTTTTAAGGGTTAGAAATGTTACATTGTTACTTTTTCCCTGGATCTACTTCCCAACACAATGTTATCCTAATTCATTATATTTACAGTATATGTTCTTTATTGATCCCCGATCATATACCTCTCACACATATGCCCATAAAATAAAAATTAATTAAAAAAAAATTTATTTTGGTCATAAGTCTCCAAGTGTTTATTATTTTTCTGCACTGAACTTTTATTTTCATTATTAGCACACAAGATTAGAACAATGTATATTAGCAAATGTCAATAAATTATTAATCATAAAAATCTGAGCCGGTCTCGGTGGCCCAGCCTGTAATCCTGCGCCTTTGGGAAGCTGAGGTGAGTGGATTACCTGAACCCACGGGTTCGAGACCTGCCTGGGCAACTTGGCGAGACCTCATCTCTACAATAAATCAAAAA
>NW_007247774.1:294360-319465 GCF_000164805.1 Carlito syrichta | reverse complement strand
GACCGATAATTATATAATTATCGGTCCTACCTCGTTAAGAGAAGCATGCAACAGATTTTTGGTTGGATATCATTACTTAGGCTAGAAAAGAGTGGTAATCATCAATCTGCTTCTATTTTTTATTTTTATTGAACCAGCACTAAGAAATTCACATAAATAAGTCGGTAATGAAAGATGATTCTTTAAATTTTTATGTGTGTGCTATAAATTTCTGTTGTTAATTCAGTTAAGCTCAGTATTTCCTAGAATTCCCTTCCATATATAGTTCTAGTTCGAGTTGGCAAAACAGAAACTTGTACCAGATTTGAGAGGCAGAAGTGAAGTGGGTCATTACTTTCTATAAGTCTTTGTGGTTAGATGGGGTGATGGATAAACAGAGGTAACTGGTATGTTCCAGCTTGTACTCACTCTCCTGTGCTCTATTTCCAGGACTTCTTCCTGTCTAATGGCCCTGATGATCAACAAGGGCCCCAAATCCACCAGTGGCAACAGCTTCTCAAACCTCCCTATGACTTTCTAACTTTTTGTCCTCAAGTCAGGGAGTCATCTGGGCTCTGCTTGGTTTCCTTTCTCCAGGCAAACTGGGACAGTCATAGATTTACTACCACAATTATACTATAAAATGTGTCATTACCATCATTCTGAAAATTTCACTCTACCCTTTTGCAGCCAATCCCTTCCCCAACCCCTGGCCTTTGGCAGCATGATCTGCTTTCTTTGTTTTATTTTATTTTATTCTATTTTAAAGATGTAGGGTACAATTCAGGGTTAGGTATACAGATGTTTATTATGCAGGTACCCTTGTTGATGAGGTGTACCCCCTCTCCCCTGGCAGTTTCCCTCAACAGCTAATCCCACTCCTCCCCCAGCAGTTTCCCACTACTGCCAATCCCTTTCTTTTTTGTTGTTGTTTTTGTTGTTTTTTCTTTTTTTTTGAGTTGGAGTCTCACTCTGTCGCCCAGACTGGAGTGCAGTGGCCGCTCCCGGCCACCGCAGCCTCCACCTGCTGGGCTCCGGCGATCCTTCCGCCTCAGCCTTCCGAGTAGCCGGAATTACAGGCATGCGCTACCATGCCCAGCTGATTTTTTTTATTTTTATAAAATGAGGTCTCGCTGCCTAGGCGGGTCTCAAACCCGCGGGCTCAGGCAATCCACTCACCTCAGCCTCCCAAAGGCGCATAATTACAGGCTGAGCCACCGAACCCAGCTTAATCCCTTTCTTATAGTATTCTAATAATTGTTCAAGATTCGCTTACGAGTGAGAACGTATGGTACTCTGTTCTTTGTTTCTGTGATAGATCACTGAGTATGATCGACTCTAAATCTATCCAAGTTGCTGTGAAGTACGATCTGCTTTCTATCACTATAGTTTTGCCCTTTCTAGAATTTCATATGAATGAAATCGTGCAGTATGTAGTATGTTATATCTGGCTTCTTTCCCTTGGTGTAATGCTTTTGAGATTCATCTCTATTGTTGCATGTATCAGTAGTTTGTGGCTTAGTATTCCACTGTATGAATATACTGAAATTTGCTTATCCATTTAATGAACTTTTCGGTTGTTTCTGTTTGTGCTGCTATGAATATTTGCATGCAAGTCTTTCAGGTCAATAGCTAGAAGAGGAATTGCTAGGTTGTATGATAAGTGTTGTTTAATCTTTTTTAAAAATTGCTAAACTAGGGCCAGGAGTGGTAGATTACACCTATAATCCCAGTACTTTGGGAGGCCAAGATGGGAGGATCACTTGAGGCCAGGAGTTCAAGACCAGCCTGGGTGACATAGGAAGACCCTATCTCTACAAAAATAAATAAATACATAGAAAAAAAAATTAGCCAGGCATGGTGGTGTGCTTCTGTAGTCCCAGCTTTGGGAGGTTGAGACAGGAGGATTGCGTGAACACAGAAATTTGAGGCTGCAGTGAGCTATGATGACAGAAGTAAGCCCTTGCCTCCAAATAAATAAATTGCTAAACTGTTTTCCAAAGTAGTTGTACCATATTATATTGCCACTAGCAGTGTATGAGCGTTCTGGTGGTTCTACATCGTATTGTCAATACTTAGCTTTTTAAATTTAGTTGTGATACTTTGTTGTTTTAATTTGTACTTCTTTGTGGACTAATCATGTTAAGCATCTTTTCATGTACTTATTGATCATTTGTATCTTTTGTGACTTATCTTTTTTTTTTTTTTTTGAGTTGGAGTCTCACTCCGTCGCCCAGACTAGAGTGCAGTGACCGCTCCCGGCCACTGCAGCCTTGACCTGCTAGGCTCAGGCGACCCTTCCACCTCAGCCTTCCAAGTACCTGGAACTACAGACGCGTGCTACCACATCCAGCTAATTTTTTATTTACTGTAGAGATGAGGTCTTGCCAAGTTGCCCAGGCGGGTCTCGAACCCACAGGCTTGCCCATTTTTAAATTTAAATTTTTTTACTTTTATTATTTAAATTGTTTATGTGTTCTGCATGCAAGCCCTTTGTTGATGTATGTTTTGCAAAAATATTCTCTAATTTTGGGTTTGCCCTTTCATTCTCTTAATTGTGTCTTTTGAACAGTACAAATATTTCATTTTGATGAAGTCCATTGTATCAAATTTTTCTTCTCATGGTTTGTGTTCTTTGTGTACTATCTAACAAACCTTTGATTATCTAAATGTCACAAAGGTCTTCTGTGCTTTCCTTTAGAAATTTTATAGTTTTCACTTTTATGCTTGTATCACTGGCACATATTGAGTTAATTTTTCATTTAGGGTCTCGCTCTGTCACCCAGGCTAGTGTGCAGTGATGTAATCGCGGCTCACTATAACCTCAAACTCAGGCTCAAGCAATCCTCCTGCCTCAACCATTCTAATGGACCACAGGCACATGCCACCATGCCCAGCTAATTCTTTTTATATTTTGTAGAGATGGAGTCCTATTTGTGTCCAAACTAGCCTTGAGCTCCTATCTTCAAGTTATCTTCCTGCCTTGGCCTCCCAGAGTGCTGGGAGAACAGGTGTGAGCCACCTCACCCAGCCTTGCTGAGTTAATTTTCACATATTATGTCAAGTAAGGATTGAGGTTCATTTTTTTTCTTTTATAGATATCGAGTTACTCAAGCAGCATTTGTTGAAAAGATCATCTCCCCACCCCACCCCCATTAAATGCCTTGACACCTTTGTTGAAACTCAGTTAACCATATATATGTGAGCCTATTTCTAGACTCTACTTCATTTATCCATGTGTCTATCCTTATACCACTATCACAGTCTTTTTTTTTTTTTTTTTTTTTGAGTTGGAGTCTCGCTCTCTTGCCCAGACTGGAGTGCAGTGGCCGCTCCCAGCCACGGCAGCCTTGACCTGCTGGGCTCCGGCAGTCCTTCCGCCTCAGCCTTCTAAGTAGCTGGAACTACAGGTACGCGCTACCACACCCGGATAATTTTTGATTTATTGTAGAGATGATGTCTCACCAAGTTGCCCAGACAGGTCTCGAACCCACGGGCTCATGGAATCCATTCACCTCAACCTCCCAAGCGTGGGATTACAGGCTGAGCCACCAAACCCGTCTTACACTGTCTTTATTAGTGTAACTATAAAATAAGTATTGAAACAATTAAGTATAAGTTTCCCAACTTGGTTCTTATTTTGCAAAATTGGCTATTTTAAGTCCTCTGCTTACCTATATAAATTTCAAAGTCACCTTGTCAGTTTCTACCAAAACAACAACAACAAAGTCTGATGGAATTTTTATTAGAATTACATTAAATCTTTAGATTAATTTGGGGAGAGTTGATGTCTTAACAATATGGAGACTTCTCAACTCATTAATATGATATCTCTATTTATTTATATCTCCATTTAGTTTCTCTCATCAACGTTTTCTGGCTTTCAGTGTACAGGTCTTGCAAATATGTTAAGCTTATCCCTAAGTATTTTTCTGATTTTTGATGCTATTGCAAGTGGTATTTTAAAAATTCAGTTTCAGGCCAGGCATGGTGATTCAAGCCTGTAATCCCAGCACTTTAGGAGGCCAAGGTGAAGGGATTGCCTGAATCCATGGGTTTGAGCACAGCCTGGGCAACTTGGTGAGACCTCATCTCTACAATAAATCAAAAAATTAGCCGGGCATGGTAGCGCACACTTGTAGTTCCAGCTACTTGGAAGACTGAGGTGAAAGAATTGCCTGAGTCCATCAGGTTGACACTGGGGTGGCCGTGAGCATGCCACTGCCCTCCAGCCTGGGTGACAGAGTGAGACTCCAACTCAAAAATAAATAAATAAATAAAAAATAAAAATTTCAGTTTCTCACACCTGTAATCCCAGCATTTTGGGAGGCTGAGGCAGGAAGATTGCTTGAGCCCAGGAATTCGAGACCAGCCTAGGCAACATAGCAAGACCCTGTTTCTACCAAAAAAATAAAATAAAATTAGCCAGGCATGGTGGCACACACCTGTAGTTTCAGCTATTTGGGAGACTGAGGCGGAAGGTTCATTTGAGTCCAGGAGGTCGAGGCTGCAGTGAGCCTTGATAGTGCCACTGTACACTGTACAGCCTAGGCAACAAAGTGAGACCTCAACTCATAAATAAATATGTAAATAAATAAAATTTCAGTTTCTGATTCATCATTGCTAGTATGTAGAAGTAAAAGTGTTTTTCTATTGACTGTATCCTGCAGTCTTGCTAGACTCAGTTATTCTAATAGCGTATTTTTGTGGATTCCTTAGAAATGTTTACTTTACCCGTGGGTTTGAGACCCGCCTGGACAGGTGAGACCTCATCTCTACGATAAATAAAAAAATTAGCCGGGTGTGGTAGCGCGCGCCTGTAATTACAGCTACTGGAAGGCTGAGGCGGAAGGATCACCGGAGCCCAGCAGGTCGAGGCTGCGGTGGCCGGGAGCGGCCACTGCACTCCAGTCTGGGCGACTGAGCGAGACTCCAACTCAAAAAAAAAAAAGGAAAGAAATGTTTTCTTTACATATACAATCATGTGTTCTGCAAATACATTCCTTTCCAATTTGTATGTATTAGTCCATTTTCTGTTGCTTATAACAGAGTGCCTGAAATTGGGTAATTTGTAAAGAAAAAGATTGTATTTCTTACAGTTATGGAAACTGAGAAGGCCAAGGTCGAGAGTGCACATCTGATGGAAGCCATCTTGCTGTTGGGAATCCTCTACAGAGTCCTGAGGCAAAGCAGGATCACACAGCAAGGGGACTGAACATGCTGTTGTGCTGTGCTCAGGTTCCTCTTCTGATTCCTATACAGCCACTAGTTCCACTCTCATAAACCACTAATTTATCAACCCTTTAACACATTGATCCCTGAATGGATTAGCCTGTTCATGAGGGCAAAGGCCCATGATCCTCAAAGACCTCAACTCTCAACACTGCCACTTTGGGGGTCAAGTTTCAACATGTTTCTTTCTCTTGCCTTATTTCACTGACTGGAACCTTGAATATAGTGTTGGGTAGAAGTAGTGAGAGTAAACACCCCTGCCTTTTCCTCAGTTTTAAGGAGAAAGCATGAAAATGTTGACCCTTTTCCATTCCTATCCCTTTAATGGAGATCTGTAACCCTGACCATCTCCCCTTCCAGGGAAAACGAATAATCAGATGCACTGCTCAAAGTTCTGCCCACTGGGAGGATTTCCTGACCACTGTCCTCAGGACTGCTTTTGAGTGTACTTAAGCCAATATATGATGCAGAAACATCTGTAACTAGGAATCAGACTTAATTTTTTTTTTCTTCCTTGATCAACTGGTGAGAGGGAATTCCAGAGAATCCATAGATGTGGATAGAGAGAGGAGACAAAGTAGCAGGAGTAGTTACTTCTAGAACTTACTTGTGCATTCAGGACCTGCTCAGACCCCATCTCATTTATACCATTTCTATTTACTGATGGAGTGCTGCTGTATAAGCCCAACTGTATGGCTTGATGGATCATAAAATATCTAGTTTATCATGGGCAGCTCAGGACACTTGGTAATTTGGTGGCTCATGGTCAAGTATTCAGTCTCCATTTGGGTCCAGTGACAGACTAGAAGCTGTTATTTCAAAAGCAAGATAGTTATTTGCGGAGGATAGTGTTGTGTTTTTTCTAAATTGGTCTTGAGCTCTCTCCCTGGAGAGTAGCTATAAATTCTAGTCCCCCTCGGCCCTGACAGGGCTCCAAGGGTGGTGGTCGTGGATGTTTGCAATGTGCCTTTCACAGATACTTCACTATCTGGCAGATGGCCTAATGCCTAAGTAACCCATGACTAGGTGTCCCTCTCACAAAAAACTGTTTATACCAACAGACACCCCTGAGGCTCTTGTCAACCCTGTGTCCAACTTATTCCTACCAAGAAAGCTACTCTGTAAGGAGAAACTTGACTGGGAGGAGAGAGAGGTTCAGGAGTGTTGGTCAGGTGAGACACAGAGGAAGCAACACAACAAAATGGGAAATAACAATGTATTGCTTATGGATCCCAGAGGAGAGGGCCGCACACCTCTCAGGGCCAACAGGAAGAGGACACATACACTGTGGGTATGCATGTGAGGAGCAAGAGAGAGGACAAGGAACCTGTGGGCCAGTGTCTTTGTATGGGTCCAGGGCTTTACCCAAGCAGGTTTCCCAAGAAGGTTTCTAGTTGGTAGGTTTAGAGCAAGCAGGCACAAGTTCCATGGAGTCACACTGTGACTGAAAGGTGGTCACTGCAGTATGTCTGGGCAGTCCATGCAGAGTGAGGGCAAGTCAAGTAGCTATAAATTCTAGTCCCCCTTGGCCCTAACAAGGCTGGGCCTCACTCAAAACTGACAGTCTTTAAGTTACTCAGAAAATGGGCCAGAGAAAAACATTCAAATGAGGTATGTAATTATGTTGCCTCCAAAATCCAAACCCATTGAATATTGTGCCACTTTCTTAGTGATGGGGCCCAGATGCAGCAACTTATCCTTCACCTTGAGATGGATATCTCAGCATGTCCCAGACCATTAGACCCTCCAGAAATTTCAGTGAATTTGTATGGGATTTATTTCCCACCCTATGCTACACATAGTCTTATCAAGGTGGTTAGAATAGTTGTTACTTCTAATCAGCATATTATCAATGTATTAGACAAGCATGATATTCTGTGGAGTAGAGAACAGAACAAGGCCTCTCTCTGCAAACTAGATTATGACAGATGACTGGAGTTGATATAGTCCTGAGTTTGGATAATGAACAAGTGTTACTACCCCTGTCAGCTCAAAGCAAACTGCTTCTGATGGTCTTGACTAAAAATTATTGGGTGGGGGGGATGCCTTCATTGGATCAATAGCTGCATACTTTGCTCCAGGGGATGCATTGATTTGTTCCAACAATGAAGCCACATCTGGAATGGCAACTGCAATCAGAGTTACTACCTAATTACGTTTATGATAATCCACTTCATTTTCTGAGACCCATCTTGGATCTGCATAGGCCAGATGGCTAAATTGAATGGGAATGTGGTAGAATTATCAGCTCTGCATCTTTCAATTCATTGATTAGTGGGGGCACTAATCTCCACAGTTTATCCAAGAATGCAGTATTGCTTTTGTAGGTAGAGGCTAGTGTTTACATAGTTTATCTTCTTTCTTTCTTTATCTTCCATTTTCTTTTCCAATTCAGTGCAATTTATATTGTCTCTGAAACTTAACTTCCTTGTCTGTAAAACAGCATATAATAGCCGGGCTCCGTGGCTCAGCCTGTAATCCCGCGCCTTTGGGAGGCTGAGGTGAGTGAATTGCCTGAGCCCGCGGGTTCGAGACCCACCTGGGTGGCGAGACCTCATCTCTACAATAAATCCAAAAATCAGCCGGGCTTGGTAGCACATGCCTGTAATTCTGGCTACTTGGAAGGCTGAGGCGGAAGGATTGCCGGAGCCCAGCAGGTTGAGGCTGCAGTGGCCGGGAGCGGCCACTGCACTCCAGTCTGAGCGACAGAGTGAGGCTCCAACTCAAAAAAAACAGCATATAATGATGCCAGCCCTACCTGTGCTAAAAGTGTGGTTGTATAGATGCTGGCGAGGATGTGGAGAAAAAGGAACGCTTCTACACTGCTGGTGGGAATGCAAACTAGTGCAACCTCTTTGGAAGACAGTGTGGCAATTTTTGAAAGAACTAGAAATTGACCTTCCATATGACCCTGCAATTCCCCTATTGGGAATATACCCGGAGGAACTCAAATCCTTCTACAAAAAAGATACCTGGACACACATGTTTGTTGCAGCTCTATTCACAGTAGCAAAAACATGGAACCAACCATGTTGCCCATCGAAGCTGGACTAGATTTTAAAAATGTGGTACATATACATAATGTAATATTATGCAGCCATAAAGAAGGACAAACATGGACTTCCCAGCAACTTGGATGGATTTAGAGTCGATCATACTCAGTGATCTATCATAGAAACAAAGAACAGAGTACCATCATGTTCTCACTCATAAGCGAAACTTGAACAATTGTAATTCTATAAGAAAGGGACTGGCAGTAGTGGGAAACTGCTCCAGGAGGAAGGGACATACCTCTTCAACAAGGGTGCCTGCATAATCAACATTTGTATACCTAACCCTGAATTGTGCCCCACATCTTTATAATAAAAAAAAAAGAGTTGTTGTAAGTCTCAAATGAGATTGTGTAAATTAAGTCCATTGTAAACCATAGAACCCTATATGGGATATAAGGAATAATTACTGTAATTATTATTACTTCCTCCCCTTCTTCCTTACATAGAAAAGTTAAAGGCTAGGTGACGTGGCTTATGCCTATAATCCCAACACTTTGGGAAGTGGAGACAAGAGGATTGCCTGAGCCCAGGGGGTTCAAGACCAGCCTGGGCAACTTAGTGAGACCTTGTATCTCCAGTAAATTTTTTAAAAATTAGCCGGATGTGGAGGCATGCACCTGTAGTTCCAGCTACTTGGAAGGCTGAGGCAGAAGATTTGCCTGAGCCCAGCAGGTCGAGCCTGTGGTGGCCGTGAGCAGGCCGCTGCACTCTAGCCTGGGCCACAGAGTGAGACTCCAACTCAAAACAAAAAAAAAAAGAAAAGTTGAGATTATACTCCCCAGTTACAACTTTAATCACTGTTGAAATAGTAATATTGATGGTGTGTTTGTTGTAAGCACTTAGCATCCACGCAAAGTAGTTTATGCATAAACAGGGAACAGAATTTGAAAGATGCAGGAGTGTCTTAAGAAGCTCAAATTGACAGGAAACACACTTGAGTTTCATTGGGTACTAGAACAAGGAACTGAAAAGGCATGAGAATGCACTTCTTAGATTTCTGACCGCAGAGAACATAGTTAACCCAAGGTCCCCAGCTGTTGGACTTTGAAATCTGTTATGGCATTTGCACTGAGACCTCCCCACGAGCTGCTCCTACCCAGTGACTAAGGCCCATTCCTGGGAGATGGAGAACTCTGACAGGTGGCTTTGGCTCAAGCACCCTTTATTAGCTCTGTGAAAGTCTTCATAGAACAATGCATAGGCCAGGCATAGTGGTGCATTCCTATAATCCCAGCACTTTGGGAGGCCAAGGTGAGAGGATTGCATGAGCCCGAGGGTTCGAGACCAGCCTGAGCATCTTGGCAAGACCTCATCTCTACAATAAATCAAAAACTTAGCCAGGTGTGGTGGCTCAAACCTATGATTCCAGTTACTTGGAAGACTGAGGCGGAAAGATCACCTGAGCCCAGCAGGTTGAGACCGCAGTGGCCATGAGCATGCCACTGGACAACAGAGTGAGACTGCAACTCAAAAAAAAAAAAGCAGAAAACTACACTGCATTCTATTAATAAGTCAGACATGGTGATGTGCACCTCCAGCTACTCGAGAGGCTGAGGTGAGAAGATTCCTTGAGTCCAGGAGTTCGAGGCCAGCTTGGGCAACATAAACAACTAAACTGCAATCTAACACCTCTCCAAACCAACCTTCCTCTCTTCCCTCTCTTCTCTGAGGGGTTAGACTTGCAGAGCTCTCCCAAGCTCCTCGGGCTTCCTCCCATTTTCCTTCTCATACGTTCTCCCAACATATCTCTTGCACATTTAATCCTGTCTGGGCATTTCAGAGGACTCGAACTAATGCAGGAACCTAAATAATTGCTCTTTTGCAACTCCAGGGCATGTGGTTTCTTGTATTTTCTACTTTTCTTTCTATTTTTTTTTGCTTTGAGTCGGAGTCTCATGTCACCCAGGCTAGAATGCAGTGGCATGCTCATGGCCACTGCAGTCAACCTGCTGGGCTCAGGTGATCCTTCTACCTCAGTCTTCCAAGTAACTGGACCTACAGGCATGCACCACCACGCCCAGCTAATTTTTTTTATTTATTGTAGAGACAAGGTCTTACCGTGCTGCCCAGGTTGGTCTCCAACCAATGGGTTCAAGCTATCCTCTCACTTCAGTCTCCCCAAGGTTATGTAGCAGCCAGGAAAGCCTGACCCTTGAAGAGCTAGAGAGATAGATAATAGAATGTGGCATTCCTGGGGCAAGAGAGATGGGCAGCCCTCAAGGGCATTACTCTACATAATCAACAGAAGTGAAGGCCAGATGATCAGGAAGCTAAGGGGGCCTTCCCAATCAAAAGTGTTGGAATTAATGCATGAGCCACTGAACTCAGCTGTTTCCTATTTTTCTACTTCCTCTTTGCTTTATTCTCATTGACCCAACCCCTGCCCTAATCTCTGCTTCCTCTTTACATGAAAAAAGATATCTGGCTGGGCTCAGTGGCTCAGCCTGTTATCCCAGTACTTTGGGAGGCCGAGACGAGTGGATTGTCTGAGCCAGAGGGATTGTCTGAGCCAGAGGGTTCGAGACCCTTGGCGGGATCTTATCTCTACAATAAAACAAAAATTAACCGGGTGTGGTAGCGAATGCCTGTAGTTCTGGCTACTTGGAAGGCTGAGGCAGAAGGATCGCCGGAGCCCAGCAAGTGGAGGCTGCGGTGGCCGGGAGTGTGCCCACTGCACTCCAGTCTGGGCAACAGATTGAGACTCCAACTCAAAAAGAAAAGAAAAGGAAAAAAGATATCTGACCCACAGTTTCTAAATTTACAAATCCTTCTAGTTTGAGCACTAACAGAGCCTAATATATTTGAATCCTCATTCTAAGCTCCCAAAAGGAAGAATCTAATGTCCTCATTTGGATTAGGAGCTCATTCCTGGTCCAGTTGTGGCAATTATGACCACAGGTTTCATGATATAAACATTATTGAGATCCATCTCAGCTGATAATCTGCCTTGTTTAAATGAGAAAATAGAAACACAAAACTACCTCATTTTCCCACCACCAAATCTACTAACCTATAACTGGATTCACACTGCCCCTACTACTTTTAAAAGAAAAGCTGAGGCTGGGCACGGTGGCTCACGCCTATAATCCCAGCACTTTGGGAGGCTAAGGTGAGAGGATTGCCTGATCCCACGAGTTCGAGACCAACCTGGGCAACTTGGCGAGACCTCATCTCTACAACAAATCAAAAATTAGCCGGGTGTGGTGACATACGCCTGTAGTTCCAGCTACTTGGAAGGCTGAGGCGGAAGGGTTGCCTGAGCCCAGCAGGTCAGGGCTGTGGTGGCCAGTGCACTCCAGCCTAGGTAATAGTGAGTGTGCCACTGCACTCCAGCCTAGGCAATAGTGTGAGACCCCCCCCTCAAAAAAAAAAAGCTGGTCAAGTTCAATGACTCGTGCCTGTAATTCCAGCGATTTAGGAGGACAAAGCAGGAGGATCATCTGAGGCAAGGAGTTTGAGATCAGTTTAGGCAACATAGACTACATCTCTACAAAAAATAAAAATATGTAAATATACTAAAATGAAAGCCCACCAAGTGACTATGTTCTGTGGGAAGGCCCAGAGGATGTTTTATTTACCAAAGCCGTAGAGAATGTGCTGGTGAGAGGAATGGCAACATTACCAAGATAACCAAGGGTGTTTCTCCATAGGTCAAGGATTATGTAGAAGACATCTTATACACTGGGTTGCTGAGAGCAATAGGAATCCCAAAGCACAATTGTCACAATGAGTGGCAAGGTTATGTAGCAGCCAGGAAGGCCTGACCCTTGAAGAGCTAGAGAGATAGATAATAGAATGTGGCATTCCTGGGGCAAGAGAGATGGGCAGCCCTCAAGGGCATTACTCTACATAATCAAAAGAAGTGAAGGCCAGATGATCAGGAAGCTAAGGGGGCCTTCCCAATCAAAAGTTAAGATCCCTTGCCTGGTTTCTATGCCTGAGCCAGTTTTTAGACCAGAACTGATGGAGAGGCCAGACCCACAGGAGAAACAACCCTGCAACACCATGGCAAATGTACACAGTAACAGCTCCCCCAGTCCTTCCTCAAAGGGACCTATGGCCATTTGCTTAGATAAATAAGGAACATGGAATACCCAAACATTTTAGGTCTGTTGGACACCGATATCCTGGGACCATCAGGCTCTGCTCACCACCCTAACCCAGAGTACAGCCATGGAGGAGTTCGGTAAGAAATGGAGTTCTGGCCTGGGTCCTGCTCAGATGGGTCCACTGAATGCATAGACCCACCTGGTAAACAAATTCCTGGTTCCTGAATGTGTAAATGAATAAACATACCATAAGTCTTCGACCTATGAACCTTCAAGTTGTGAACTTTCAAAGATGTGAACGTGTGTTCACATGTCCAATCACCTAAATTAGTTCACATGTCTGGCGTACATTATGTGGAAAAATTTTGCCTGCAGTTTGTTCACAATTCTCGTGGATTTGAGAAGGTAGATGAGGAGTCCAAAGAGGTCTTCAGCAATTCAGTGATCCTCAGCGAGAAGCTAGAGTTAGATTTGCAAGAGGACAATTTCATTGAACTCCTTGCTGTACAACACGAGGAGCTCACTAATGAAGACCTGATGGAATTGGAGGCCCAGAGAAAGGATGAAGAGAGATGAGAAGAAGAAGTAACTGTAGAACCAAAGAGATTCACGACACAGAAAATGGCTGGGAGATTTTCTTTATCTGAGAAGGCACTGTTAGTTTTTGAGGCACAGGACCTGAACATAGAACAGCACACATGGCTGGGCTCGGTGGCTCAGCCTGTAATCCTGCGCCTTTGGGAGGCTGAGGTGAGTGGATTGCCTGAGCCCGTGGGTTCAAGACCTGCCTGGGTGGCGAGACCTCATCTCTACAATAAATCAAAAAATTAGCCAGGCATGGTAGCGCATGCCTGTAATTCCGGCTACTTGGAAGGCTGAGGCGGAAGGATCGCCAGAGTCCAGCAGGTCAAGGCTGCGGTGGCTGGGAGCAGCCACTGCACTCCAGTCTGGGCAACAGAGTGAGACTCCAACTCAAAAAAAAAAAAAGAACAGTACACAAAAGTTGCAGCAATGTTCAGAATGCAATCCAGTGCTACTGTGTCATCTATGGTGAGAAAAAAGAGCTACTACCCAGACATCATTGAATCATTTTCTTGAGAGGGTGGATACAATTGAATCCAGCAAGGAACCAGAACCTGTGCCATCACCATCAGGCGTGAGTGAAATTGCAGCTTGCCCTCCATCTCCTATTGCTGACAATCCTTCAGCTCTACCATCTCCCACCCCCTCTCCCTCATCCAGTCAGTAACTCTTCTTGTCTGTTCACTTGATACCAGCCCCTGAATTCCAGCTGTTGTACTATACTGTACTACTGTATTTTCAAGGTGCTGTACTATGAGATTAAAAATGTTTTCTTTACCAGATGCAGTGGTTCACACCTGTAATCCCAGCACTTTGAGAGGCAGAGGTGAAAGGATTGCCTGAGCATTGAACTTTTTAGGAGTCCAGTGGTATAGGCGTGTTGAGACATTCTCTCTAAAGTAAGGAGTACATTTATGCAAATCATACTTCCCACAAGGGAGAGAGGAACACAACTTCCAGTTAAGTCCATCCATGTTTTAGAAGCAACATATTCAATACATGGGAATACTGCTTAGCCCAGATACCAGTTTAACACAAAAGACTTCTAGCTTTGAGTGGGGCCCAGAATAGGAGGAGAGCTCTGTGGCAGGCCCAGGTACCTCCAGTGGCAGCCCTACAGTCTTGGTGCCTCAATTGACACTCATCCTCTCTTCCTCTACTGTCTGTCTTAAATTCCCAGCAACCTCAGCAAGCACCTCTGAACCTCTGGTCACCCCAGGATATTACAGGTATCCAAGGTGGAGGTTATAGCAAGCCCCAGTGGGACAATCACAATATAGGTCCTTAGGGTCCTGGAGTGAGACCATACTACCTGCAGCAGAGAACTACTCAAGCTACTCTTGAAAAATAGCTCCTGGAGTGCTACTAGACCCTGGCAGAAGTGGAATGCTTCACCAAGGGGCACCAAGAGGCCATGCGTCGAGAACTGTCTGTTTCTCGTTAGGTTGTGCCCATCAAACTCACCAAGACATAAAGTTGAGTGGGCCCAGCAATTATCCATAGCATGGAAGTGGTATATATGGAAGTGGACACGAACAGCATACACAGGCAGGCAGCCTAGACACCCACATCACCTGGTATTGTCACACTCTTGCCTCTCCCTCAGCCCACACCTATGGCTGCGAGGGGGATGAGGTCCCTTTATGATCAGCTGACAAAGGAGGGGAAAAAGCAGAGCCTGATTCACAGATGAGTCAGACGGGTTATGTGGGGGTAAGCCAAAAATGAACTGTGACTACACTGCAGGCTACCATGGGCTGATCTTGGCAAACATTGGCAAGGAAAATCCTCCCAGGGCATAAATCCTGTCAGTGGTGCATGTGTTCAACCACTTTGTGTGAAAAGAAATGTAGCCCAAGGTTAGACTATATATGGACTCATGGGTACTAGCAATCGCCTTGACTGGTTGATCAGGGGCCTGGAAGGAGAAAGATTAGATCAAGGACAAGGAGTTCTGGGAAGAGGCATGTGAATGGACTATGTGAGCAGGCAGGAAAATACTCACCAGAGAATGTCTACCATGAAAAAAAAAATAAAAAACACCCCAACCGGTTGGACAGAAGGATTCAACCAGTTGATGTCAGCCAGACCCTGTCAATCACCTAGGACTCACACAGAGCATGTAAATAGAGTAGTTATGGTGGCAGGAATGGGAACAAATACGCAGACCCAGGAGTGTGGGCTCCCACTCACAATGGCTGATATAGCTACTGCCAATGCTGAAATCAGTGTTCCTCCCCCAAAATGGCATTGGCTGTCTAGGAGAGTAGTAGCCACTTGCTAACAAGCTGACAACAGCGGATCCCTTCTATCATAGAAACGGCAGCAATTTATTTTGACTGGCATTGACACATTCTGGGTATGGTCTGCCTTTTCTGCCGGCAGGCCTCAGCCAGCTCTATCTGGGGGCTTATTGAGTGTTCCACCATCAACACAGGATCCCACATAACATCCTGTCAGACCCAAGGACCCAGGTCACAGCAAAGGTGTGACAGTGGCACATGATGGTGGGATCCACTGGCCCTGTCACATTCTGCACCACTCCGAAGCTGCTGGCATGAACAGAGAGGAAAGGCCTGTCAAGGGCATAGCTGAGGTGCCAGCTCAGAGAGGATACCAAGTAAGGATGGGACACCACCTTCTAGGACACAGTATGTAGTCTGTCAACAACAAGATGGCACTCAGTCCCACTGGGAAGAATATATAAGGCAAGCCGGGCTCGGTGGCTCAGCCTGTAATCCTGCGTCTTGGGAGACTGAGGTGAGTGAATTGCCTGATCCCACGGGTTCGTGACCTGCCTGGGCAACTTGGTGAGACCTCATCTCTACAATAAATCAAAAATCAGCTGGGTGTGGTAGCGCATGCCTGTAGTTCCAGCTACTTGGAAGGTTGAGGCGGAAGGATCGCCAGAGCCCAGCAGGTCGAGGCTGTGGTGGCTGGGAGTGGCCACTGCACTCCAGTCTGGGCGACAGAGTGAGACTCCAACTCAAAAAAAAAAAAGAATATATTGGGCCAGGAACCAAGGGGAAGAAGTAGGAGTGACTCTACTTAACATTAATCCCAGTGGGGTATTTTTGTCTCCACATCTCTGAGCTGTGAGGATTTTGAGGTCCAGTTTCCCAAAGAGGAAATGTTTCCATCAGAGGATACATCAAAAGTATGCAAAGGGGCTGGGCATGGTGGCTCATACCTGTAATCCCAGTACTTTGGGAGGCTGAGGCAGGGGACTTGCTTGAACCCAGGAGTTCAAGACCAGCCTGGGCAACATAGCAAGACCCCCCCCATCTCTAAAAAAAATTAAAATTAAAAATTAGCCGTGAAAGGCTGAGGCAGAAGGATCGCTGGAGCCCAGCAGGTTGAGGCTGCGGTGACCGGGAGCGGCCACTGCACTCTAGTCTGGGCAACAGTGAGACTCCAACTCAAAAAAAAAAAAAAAAAAATTAGCCGATGGTGCATGCCTATAGTCCCAGATACTCAGGAGACTAAGGAAAGAGGATTGCTTGAACCAGGAGGTTGAGGCTGTGGTGAGCTGTGATCCAGCCTGGGTGACAGAGTGAGACCCTGACTCAAGAAAAAAGTATGCCAAGGGACCAACAGGCAAGAAGTAGAAATCACCACCTTGATGAGAGTAATTGACTCTCACCATTAGAAGAGGCAGGGCTACAGTTCTGCAGGACCAAAAGGAATGTGTGTCGGCACCCAGCTGATCCGGCCGGTGTCTCTGTACACCCTTGCCCCATGTTAATGATAAATGGCAAGTGTAATAGCATGGCCTGGAAAGGTATGGTAGCTAGTGGCTTGTAAGAGGCACTTCCTGCAGGGGAGGAGTATCTAAAATGGATGAACGTGGGAGATAAGTATCTGTTGAAACCTCCAGAACAGCTAGCTGCATTGGTGGGCACTGTGAGTTGTCCCATGCACCACCAGTTTCTCCCAGAAAAAGAAGAACTCCCAGAACTTACCCAGAGGAGTGGATCTGAGTGGCGCAGGGGCTATGGACATGCTGATACACAATCCAGATCCCCCTTCGTAGCAGGACTTCTGCCCCTAACTGAGGGAGTATTACTGGCTGACATCCCTCAACTGTCGACCCTCTTCAGGAATTGCCCCAAGTGAAGAGGGCTTCCTCACCCCAAGGTCACATCCTCTCTCTGGGGACAGCATGCATCTAATGACTGGCTGAAGCCCCTCGCCTCAGCTCAGGACAACTCGGAAGGTCATCACACCTCCAGAACTCTCCACAGGGAAGGCTGAGCTGTTCGTCAAGACTACTTTGCAGCTCAACTTCTTCCCCTGATTAAGGCCACTTCCTTCCCTCTCCCATGGGTGCTGAACCTGAGCGTGCCCCCAGTACACTCCCTGCATGCTAATCTCCATCTCAGAGTCTGCTGCCAAGAAACTCACCCTGACAAAGACTGTCATGGAGCTCAATAGAGTATCCCTGTCTGGATAACTGGTGTTTGGAGTTAGATCATGGTCTCTCTCTGCCCAGACAGCACTGCGGCTCTGTACACTCCCTCCCAACTGTCCTTCTCTAGTGTTCCTAGCTGACACTCTTACCCTCTGCCTTGCCCTTCTTCATGGACTGCAGGTTCCAGGTCTCAGGCTAGAGACCTTGTCTCCCAGTTTGGGGCTTTGGCAGAGAGTTAGAAAGCACCTACTATTATCTTAGCAGCAACCTGTGTAGACTTCATTTCTTAGACCTTACATCTGAGAGCAGGCATTCCACAGAGGGTTAAGTGGGTCTGATGAGGTTATTGTGAGCTTCCCCTAAGTACTTGGAGAGTGAGCTATGTGAGTCTGATGCAACCCTGAGACTCCAACTATCAGGCCAAAAGGCGGCAATAAGTGCCTTTTCTCTCTTCAAAATGTGTATGCAATCCAAAGTTCTATTCATCTATTATTCAGAATGGAAAAGTGTTTACGATATTCATCCACTTACTCCTCAGTCTGTGAAATCTTTCTTCAAGGCAGGCAATTTCATTCTAATGCATAACCTAAAAACTATTCATGAAAACATCTGTTTTTGTCATCATAGATGGGGCTGTCTGTGAAACTGCAAGGACAGAGACACCTCAGGTCAACTTTTCTCAGGACCAGATGGGAATTGCTGGTGAGAATACATGTCCAGGCAGCCTCCGCCAGTGCCCTGCCTCGGGAGTAAGGCTTCCCTGCCTCATGTAGGCAAGAGTTGTCCTGTTTTCTCAACCGGCAGTGCAGCCTGGAGCCTAGAGAGTGAAGTGGTACACATGACTCTTTACTTCTTCCTTCCTTCCCTGTGGTTGGTGAGTTTCTGGCTCAGCTTAGGTTAATATTGTATCTTCATCCTGGCCCAGTTCACCACTGTAGGGAGCAGCCCAGTGGCAGGGGCTGCCGGACCTGGAAATAGACCTGCTCATTGCAGTGTAGTAGGTGCAGAGGAACAAAGTCAGCTATAGCTGGCAGAGTATCTTAGGGCTCAGAGAAGCACAGCTACATCAAGCAAGGAGAAACCCCAGTACCAAGGTGCAGAGTTACTGCACTATAGCAACCCAGGCCAGGAGGCAAGAATGGAGGCCAATTATTAGAGAGAACCACGGGACAACAGTAGGGTCATCGGCTGGGCTCAGTGGCTCAGCCTGTAATCCCAGCACTTTGGGAGGCTGAGGTGAGTGGATTGCCTGAGCCTGTGGGTTCAAGGCCCGCCAGGGCATCTTGGCAAGATCTCATCTCTACAATATATCAAAAACTAACCAGGCGTGGTAGTGCACGGCTGTAGTTCCAGCTCCTGGACGGCTGAGGTAGAAGGATCGCCGGAGCCCAGCAAGTCGAGGCTGCAGTGGCCAGGAGCATGTCACTGCACTGCAATCTGGGCGACAGAGTGAGACTCCAACTCAAAAAAAAAGAAAAAGAGTAGTGTCATATTGACAGTAGGGATGACCAGAAGCTGCATCTAAGAGTTTGGTCCAGAGTCTCTTCATTCCCTCTTGCTCAGGACCTAGGGAGGCTCATCTTAAATGCCACCTTCTCCGTGAGCCTTTGGAAACCTACTGGTTTCCTTCCAGGGGCGGGGGGCTCCACCCCTTTATTTACTTTGCCCCAGGGAAAGTAAAAGATGACTACTCTGTTGGTAGGTCGGAGGGGAGACATGGTCATGCATAGGCCAACTGTACCCCTCCTTCTTGGGCATGAGCTTCCTGCAGGGTGCAGATCCCACTGCTCTTGCAGAGGGGGCTCTATTCCAGTAGGGGCCAGGATAGGCTCTCTGGTCGAGTGCCGCCAACACCGTGTGGGTTAGTCTACCTCATTATGGGATTTGTATCAGCAGCTCACTTAGCTAATACAGCGGAAACTATGTCTGCCAACCTAGCCCCTCTATCAACAATAAAAGGGATATTTTGGTCCCCGTCTGCCACTCTATGATGGCTAATATGTGGTGTCAGCTTGGGTGAATTGTGGAATGCCTAGATATCTGTTGAGGCATTGTTTCTGGGTGTGTCCTTGAGGTTGTTTCCAGAAAAGATTGACACCTGAGTCAGTGGACTGGGAGAGGAAGACCCACCCTCAATGTGGGTGGGCACCATCCAATCGTCTGCCAGCATAGCTGCAAACAGCAGGCAAAAGAAGGGGACAAGCAGCTTGCGAAGTTTCTTCCCACTCTCTCTCTCTCTCCCCCTTCCCTGGCTTTGCTTCCTCCCCTCCTGCCCCTGGGCATCAGACTCCAGATTCTTCTGCCTTTGGATTCTGGGATTTGCACCAGCAGCCTTTGGCCTCAAACTGAGGGCTGAAGTGTCAGCTTCCCTGGTTTTGAGACTTTCAGACTTGAATTGAGCCATGCTTTTTTCATTGCCCAGCTTGCATATGGCCTATGATTGTACTGTGCCTTGTAATCATGTGAGCCAGTTCTTCTTAATAAATTCCCTTTTATATATTCATATATCCTAGTGGAGAATATATATATATACACTGTGATATATATCATATATCCCTCTGGAGAACCCTGGCTAATACACACCCCTTTGTTTTATTTCTCAGGACCTTCAAAGGGACCCCAGAATAGTTTTCCTGACCCTTCAGTCTTGCATTTCTTTGTCTCCCCATTGCATTTTGTGGTATATCTCTAGTATGACCTTTCACTATTTCGATAGCTATCTCATTTCTTTCCTTTGCTAGCTGAGATCCAAATCTGGAGACAGACAGGGTAATAGACAACGATGACACCACATGATGAGTGTGTCAATGGAGGGTGAAGACAAGGCTCTGTCAGGAGCCCAATTCTGCAGGGAAGAGGGACGCTTAGGCTATGGGTCAGCTTCCTATGCCCAGTGTCCTCTCCATTTCTGGGAGAAATGTGTTGTTTCAGCATCCATTCCCCCTTCTTGTGATAAAAGTCCTTGGATTTCCTTTTCATGGACCTGCCCATCTTGCTCTCATCCACGTGATTCGAATCCAAGGGTAGACAAGTGGCTGCAGGCCTGGCCAGTCAGGGCACTGAATCCTGGACAAATCAGAGTGAATCCTAGGCCATTTGTAAACTGAAAGGAAAGAGCTTGCTTTGTTTTCTGTTGAATGCAGTGCTCTGGGAAAGCCTGAAGCTAAGCTCTCACTTCCCATCATTAGGGAAAGGCCTGGATGGGAAATGGAGTCAGTGTTTAGGATGGAGCTGGGAAAGACAGAGTAAAGAGGACCAGATGGCATTTCAGGAGCCCCTGAGTTCACTGCATGATTTAACTTCTCTGGTGCTCATTCAGTAAATTCCTTTCTTGTCTGACCAATTTGAGTTTTCAGTTAAATTCTGCAACTAAAAGTGTACTGATTAATATACTCTTAGGTAAGACCAGAACAAAAGTTTCCAACATCTGTTTTCTTCACCCTGAAATTTGGCAAGGGTATCTAAAGTTCTAATTTTTTAAAAGCATTCTGTTGCACCAGAAAATATCAAGACATATTTTTCCATTTCTCCAACATGTTTTAAATCTGTATCTATTGGACACAAACTTAACTGTGAATGTAGGCCTTGTGTCACAGTCACCCTGTGCCATTTTAATAAGGGGCTGATATTCAGAATATTTAAAGAAGTCTTGCAACCCAATGATAAAAAGATAACCCATTAGAAAATGGGCTGCCGGGCTCGGTGGCTCAGCCTGTAATCCTGTGCCTTTGGGAGGCTGAGGTGAGTGGATAGCCTGAGCCCACGGGTTCGAGACCCGCCTGGGCAACTTGGTGAGACCTCATCTCTACAATAAATCAAAAAATTAGCTGGGCATGGTAGCGCGCGCCTGTAGTTCTGGCTACTTGGAAGGCTGAGGTGGAAGGATCGCCGGAGCCCAGCAGGTCAAGGCTGTGGTGGCCGGGAGCGGTCACTGCACTCCAGTCTGGGCGACAGAGTGAGACTCCAACTCAAAAAAAAAAAAAAAAAAAGAAAATGGGCAAAAGATTTCAATGGCCATTTCTCCACAAAAGACCTACAAATGGCCAATAAGCATGTGAAAGTATGCCTCGCATAATTAGCCATCAGGGAAATGCAAATCAAAGCCACCAGATACCACTTCACACCCACTTAGTATGACTAGAATCAAAAGACAAAGCATTGTGCAGTGGCAGTACTGTAGACAGTAAGGTTTATCCAAGGTGTGATTATCACTAATTGAAAACAAGTGTTGGCAAGAATGTGGAGATGCTGATGGGAATGTAAAACAGTGCAGCTTCTTTGGAAGACAGGCTGGCAGTTTCTCAAATGATTAAACACAGAGTTACCATAGACCCAGTAATTGCCCTCCTAGGCATAGTCTCCAGAGAAATTAAACACGTCCACCCAAAAATCTGTATATGAGTGTTCATAGCAGCATTATTCATAGTCAGAAACAACCCATATGTCCGTCGTCTGATGAATGGATAAATAAAATGTGGTATATCCATACAAGGGAATATTATTTAGCAATAAAAAGAATGAAGTACCGAAACATGCTACAACATGGATGAACCTCGAAAATATTATGCCAAGTGAAAGAAGCCAGACACAAAGGGTCATAATTTGTATGATTCCATTTATATGGAATGTCCAGCACAGGCAAATCCACAGAGACAGAATGAAAGTGCTGAGGGAAAACAGGAATAAGGAGTAACTGCCCTTGGGTACAGTTTTCTTTTTGGGGTGATGAAAATGTTTGAGAATTAGATAGTAGGGTGATTGTACCACCGTGTAATATGCTAAAAACCACTGAATTATACCTTACAGGGTGAATTTCATGGTATGTGAATTATATCCTTTTTTTTTTTTGTCTCAGGATCTCGCCCAGGCTGGAGTGCAGCAGTATGATCACAGCTCACCACAGGCTCAACCTCCTAGGCTCAGGTGATCCTTCTGCCTCAACCTCCTGAAACCTCCTGAGTAGCTGGGACTACAGGCATGCACCACCATGCCCAACTGATTTTTTGAAAATTTTTTTGTAGAGACAAGTTTTCACTATGTTGCCCAAGATGGTCTCAAACTATTGGCCTCAAGCAATTCTCCCTCCTGGGCCTTCCAATGTGCTGGGATTATAGGCGTAAGCCATTGTGCCTGGCTGTCAATTATATCTTAGTAAAAATAAATGTGCCAAAAATGTACGTCTTGCTAAAAGGTATATGGGAATTCATTGTCCTATTCTTGCAACTTTCAGCAAGTACACGAGTCTCGCTCTGTCACCCTGGAGTGACAATAGTGCAATCATGGCTCCCTGTAACCCTGAAGTCCTGGGCTCAGGCAATTCTTTTGCCTAGCCTCTCAAGTAGCTGGGACTAAAGGCACCCACCACCATGCCTGACTAATTTGTAAACTTTTGTAAAGATGAGGTCTTGAACCCCTTCCCTCAAGCAGTCCTTTTGTGCTAGGATTACAGGTGTGAGCTGCTATGCTTAGCCAAAAAAAAATTTGGAGTGCAATGGGACACTCACGGCCACCCCAGCCTCAACCTGCTAGGCTCCAGCGATTCTTCCACCTCAGCCTTCCAAGTAACTGGAGCTACAGTAGCTACCACGCCAGCTAATTTTTGATTTTATTGTAGAGATGAGGTCTTGTCAAGTTGCCCAAGCTGATCATGAACCCACGGGCTCAGGTAATCTACTCGCCTTGGCCTCCCAAAGTGCTGGGATTATAGGCTGAGCCACCAAGCCCGGCCCCCAAATTTTTTTAAGCTTAAAATAAATTCTGTTTCATTCCTTTATTTTATTCTGGGCTTTTAGAGACAAGGTCTTGCTATGTTGCCCAGGCTGGCCTCAAATTCCTGAACTCAAGCAAACCTCCCACCGCAGCGTCCTGAGTAGCAAGGACTACAATCACACATCACCACACCCAGCTCCTTCTTGATCTACCACAGTGGATATGGAGGGTAGTCATAGATAGTCAGGGCTGGCAGGAACTTTAAAAGCTCTTTATTTTCCTTCCAACTTTTCATTCACTTAGCACGTGTACCTGGATGCTCTCCAATTTCTCAACATCTTTTGAAATAAGTAGACCCGAGACTGGGCAAGAAAATTCACCTCAGAGATATTTGTTAGGTATCGAACATGTGTTAAAGAAGGCATTTGTGATTATTAATTTTATGTGTCAACTTGACTAGGCTATGGGGTGCCCAGATATTTGGTTAAATGTTATTCTGGCTACTTCTGTGAGGGTGTTTTTGGATGAGATTAACTTTTAAGCTGGTAGCTTGAGTAAAGTAGATTGCCCTCCATGATGTGGATGGGACTCATGCAATCAGTTGGAGGCCTGACCAGCACAAAAAAGTCGAAGAAGAGGGAACTCCTTCTGCATGACTGGCTTCAAGCTGTGACATCAGCTTTCTTCCCGCCTGGGCTTGAACTGAAACATCGGTTCTTCCTGGGCCTCGAGTCTGCTGGCCTTCAGACCAGAACTACACCATTGGCTCTCCTGATCTCCAGCTCACTGACACACCCTGGAGGTTTTGGGACTTGTCACCCTCTATAATCGTGCAAGCCAATTCCTTACAAGTCTCTCTCTGCATATATATTCACATCCATTGGTTCTGTTTCTCTGGAAAACCCTGAATAAAACAGCATCTTTCCAAGATAGCAGAAATGTTAGCTATTCTGAGGAATTACCGCAAAGCTGTCCCTGAATGGCAACACACGATGTCAGCCCCACTGCCTTCTGTTGTCCCCGGCTGCTCACTCCCTCCCCACCCTTCGGCTGGCTTCAGGATGGAGGTATGGGGGTGGACTGGGGTTGGGTGGGAGGTTACCAAAAATAATCAGGATGTGTGCAAGCTGTGTCTTCAAGAGTGCCAACACTACTCAAGCAAAGTACCGAGCTCGGAGTGGAAAAGGAAACAGGAAAATCACAAGCTGGGTAGGCACGGAGTGGAGTGGGAAGAAAGGGGCAAGGGCAGGACAGAAGCAAAAGAAACAACTCCTGAGGTAGGGCCGGTGTAATCAGCCATCTGCTCCCTGTCTGAGAGCGGGCAAGCCAGACTTCAAGGCCCAGCTCTGCTCAAAGACAGGACACACAGAACCTGTGCAAGAAAGCAGAGCCGCCCAGTGGCCCCATGTCTCTTTTCACAGTAAGAGGAGAGCTGAGAGAGCGGGTGGCTCATGCCAGCAAGGACTTCTGATGGGTGTAGGCCTTGCCCTGTGTTCACAGGTCCCGATCACTGTCAGTGCCATCTCTGAATCCAAAACCCCCATGTAACTAACCCAGTCCATAGATGAAGCTCCAGGCAGGTCTTTGGTCATGGTTCACAAAGAGGGGCATGACCTAAGACGGGCAAAAGAGAGTCATCTGGTACCTTAAACAAGGAGGTTTGTGTGAGCTTGGAGCTGCTGGTGGCCATCTTCATTGCCTTTGGGGAGAGGTGGCCTGAGAAAGACACACAGCAAAGATGAAAAGAAATCATGTCTTCATGTCACTGTTTGAGTCCCTGGACCTCGCCAAGTCCCCTGGACTGCCCTGAACTCTTCCTTTATGGGAACCAATCAGTTCCATGTAGTTGAGATCGTTTGAGTTCTGTGTCTTACAGTCATGCATGTTCTGACAATGATCTTGGCATTCC
The DNA here is from genome assembly GCF_000164805.1 of Carlito syrichta. Taxonomy (NCBI): domain Eukaryota; kingdom Metazoa; phylum Chordata; class Mammalia; order Primates; family Tarsiidae; genus Carlito; species Carlito syrichta. The sequence continues at coordinate 294,541 of NW_007247774.1, read as the reverse complement.
AGGCTCTCATGGGCTGGTCTGTGCAGTTTGCCACCCCCTCCAGTGTTCTCCTGCTCAAAACACCAACTTAGCGTTTCCCAAAGCTTTTCCTTTCCTGCTTTCACACCTTTGATGGATTATATCATTCTCTCACTAATAAGCATTCTTAAAGGCCCATTCCTTTTTTTTTTTTTTTTTTTTT
>NW_007247774.1:290618-294282 GCF_000164805.1 Carlito syrichta | reverse complement strand
TACAGGCATGCGCTACCACGCCCGGCTGATTTTTTGATTTATTGTAGAGATGAGGTCTCGCTGCCCAGGCCGGTCTCGAACCCGCGGGCTCAGGCAATCCACTCACCTCAGCCTCCCAAAGGCACGGGATTACAGGCTGAGTCACCGAGCCCGGCTTAGAGGCCCATTCTTAGAGGCCCTTTTTTAGAGGCCCAGATTGACTCTCTCCTTCAGCAAGCCTTCCTTAACTGTCAGGTTTCAGTCTTATCAGATTTCCTCTTTCCTGGTGGCTGGATGGGAAGGCCCTTGAGGGCAAGGACCATATGTTTAGTATCTTTGCATCCTCCACAAAGCACATTGTGTTCAACATATTTGGTGAATAAATGTTACATAAAAAAACATGACCCCCCCCACCGCCTGGTGAATTTTTAAGGTAAACAAGAAACACATAGGCCTGTAAACATAACAGAAATCGTGTGTGTGTGTGTGTGTGTGTGTGTGTGTGTGTGTGTGTGTGTCTGTCTGTGTATGCACTGGCATGCAATTTCCTGTACCCTGTTAGAATATGAAGAGGCAAACAAATGGGAAAGAATGAATAAGGGACACCCTTCCCCTCATTATAACAAAATCCATTCACCAGTCCAAAGTTATTCCAGAAGGAAATTCTCTACCAGTTGCAGAGGCACTAGAAGTCCAAGTAAGACTTCCAAGAGGAAGGGGAAATTAAGGGGGGCATCTAAGCTACAAAGTCTACCTCACCACAGGGGATGGTCCTTTAAAGGACTAACTGCCATTTTCCAAAGACAGAGACAAGGAAAGGAACCTTCTAAACAGGGCTGCCTGCAGGCCCTGCACCCTTCAGGCCCCACTCTGACTCTGTACAACCCCTTAAACTAGATGGAACCACAGTGGTTTTGTGGCAGAGAGGGGTTAAAATTATTTCTTTTACAAATCAACTTGCAAGCTCCAAAGCCTGCTAGACAAGGGGCTTCAGAAAACCAAATAGCCAAAGGTCACTTTCCTGAAAATGCAAGATAGCAATCCATTCACAACCTTATCGCCACATCCTCTCTTTGTCAAGTTATTGGTTTACAACCCCTGCTTGTCATGTATACCCTGGAGACAATTTGTTCTTTGAAAATCTGGTTTTGCTGAATACCATCTTGCAAATTCCAAAGAAAAATGTATAGCCATACAACCCGATCCCCTCCCTTACCTAAATGAACAGATAAAACCCCTCTCTTCTTTCTCCAGGTTGCTCAGCCTTGGAGCATTGGCGTGACTTGCTAATAAACCACTACTTCTTAGGATAGCCTGGGTGTCACGGTCTGTTTTTTTGCCACAGTTTGTTTGACAGTGCTTCATCACCTTACTCCGTGGACACAGGGTTGGGCTGAAGGCCTCTACCTCTCCTTGAACATCTTACAAAGCCGCTCACTGCCTGCTGCGTCGTGGGTGGCCCAGTCCAACGCAAATCCTTCAGCTCTGAGACCAGCAAAACCTTTCCCAAAGAAATGGGTCCCTCCCCCAGCAAAAAAGACAAGCATGTTCCTCAACGCTTATAGTGAAGAACTGGTATCTTAATTCTCAAACCAGTGACCCTAATAGAGTGTCTTCATTTCAGGTGATCTCATTCATAGTGTTTTTCTTTCTTTCACGTACCTCCCAACCCCCATTTAAATGCTACTCCTCCATAAATGCAAAGGAAGAACAGGGACTGCAAGCTATTTAAAAACAGAGGCCATAAAGTGTGTTGGTTCCTCTGTGTCTCCCCACAGAACCTGTGTCCTATGAATGTAGTGGCTAAGAGTGTGGCCATCTACAGGCGAGATGCCAGCTGGAGATTCTCGAGTTATCTCATGAAAACTGCTCTCTCCCTGATGCACAACCTCTTCACGTGCCCCGAGTCCCCTCCTTATGGCCCTTCACATCCCACAGCTCCTAATGTGTAAGACCACTACGTGGCAGACTCCACCTTCCACCTGCCAAGTGATGGGTCGGCAGGGACTGGAGCTCCCGTGCGCCCTCCTCTAGCACCGGCTGACACTGGGCCCTGGGACCAACCAGGACTGCTCTCTTCTTTTCTGTCAGGTCCAAGGTCCTCCACAATGTCACATCTGTCCTTCACTGCCCACACTCTCAGATGCTTTCATTTACCACCAGGCAGACCCTCCTCCCAGTCACCAGTCATTAAAATAAAGCTATGGGTCAGGCACAGAGGCTCAAGTCTATAATCCCAGCACTTTGGGAGGCCAAGGCGAGAGGATTGGTTGAGTCCGTGGGTTTGAGTCCAGCATGGGCAACATGGTGAGACCTCGTCTCTACAATAAATAAAAAAAAACAGCTGAGTGTGGTAGTATGTGCCTGTAGTTCCAGCTACTTGGAAAGCTGAGGTGGAAGGATCACTAGAGCCCAGCAGGTCGAGGCTGCGGTGGCTGGAAGCATGCCACTGCACTCCAGCCTGGGCGACAGAGACTCCAACTCAAAAAATAATAAAATAAATAAAGTTGTGTCCCTCCTTCCCTTCTCAAAATCCTTCCAAGGCTCCACACTGCGTTTTAGTGCCTCAGCTGGGCCCCCTGTTACTTTTTTTTTAATTTATTTTATTTTTTTGAATTCGAGTTTTACTCAGTTGCCCAGACTAGAGTGCAGTGGCACGCCCCCGGCCACCGCAGCCTCGACCTGCTGGGCTCCAGTGATCCTTCCACCTTAGCCTTCCAGGTAGCTGGAACTATAGGCGCGCACTACCACACCCGGCTAGTTTTTGATTTATTGTAGAGATGAGGTCTCACCAAGTTGCCCAGGCGGGTGTCGAACCCGCGGGCTCAGGCAATCCACTTGCCTCGGCCTCCCAGAGTGCTGGGATTACAGGCTGAGCCAGTGAGCCCGGCCTTACTTTTTTTTTAAGCCAGAGTCTCACTCTCACCCAGTGAGAGCAGCATGATCATGACCTGCTGGACTTAGGTGATCTTTCTGCTTCAGCCTCCCAAGTAGCTGGAACTACAGGCATGCATCATCATGCCCAGCTAAATCTTTTATTTGTGGTAGAGATGAGGTTTCACCAAGTTGCCCAGGCTGGTCTCAAACCCTTGAGTTCAGGGAGTCCTCTCCCCCTCTGCCTCCAAAGTGCTGGGATTATAGGCGTGAGCCACTGCGCCCAGCCTCCCTACCTTTCTAACTGCTGCTGTCACCACATCCTGCTCACAAATGTGCTTTTGCTCATGCCATTTCCTCAGCGTGAATGCCCCCCCCCAAATACTCTCCCACATCAAGAGTGGCTCAAGCTGTCTCCTCCAGGAAGACTTTTGTAATCATTCGGGTCAGAGTCAGTCTCCCCTCCGGGTACAACACTTTTCCTAGCTGTTCAAATGACCTCAGTTCACTGTCTTTCTAGGGCCAAACCAATCTTCTGAATTAAGGACAAGAAATCCTTGGAGACAGGGCCCAGTCAGTCACTGTTTCTCTCATGTGAAACAAAAAGTGCCCAATGGTGCTTTGAGCACAACCCAAGGTGCTCTTCACAAATGTCAGAATGGACATAAAATGAGAGAACACATTCTCAACTAGAGAGGAAGAATATAATACTCTTCTCAGGAATAAAAGACACCCAAATGGGTGCTCCCCAAGGGGAGCCCCAAGCTCTTTTATCACGATACACACTTGGAAGTCACTGTGTAGGTTATAT
>NW_007247774.1:285791-290558 GCF_000164805.1 Carlito syrichta | reverse complement strand
TCATCCCAGAAGAACTTTCCTACAGGTCACACTCCCAGAACTGTCTTCACCCCCAAGCCTCTCCTGGAAGTATCATTCCCTGTGATTTCCAAGAAAGTGTTTCTCCTGCAAGCAATGGCCAGGAAAGGTCTAATTCTTCCCACACAACCACCAGAGTTCAGAAGCAGCTCTCTCCCCTCTGCAGATAACCAGATGATGCAGACAGAAGAGTTCACGGTGGGGCGGGAGTCATCTATTGTTTCTAGCTGTGGCACCTAGAAACTTCCTGTGTGGAAACTGCCAGGATCAGGAGGCTCTGGGGTGAAATGCGCACAGAGCAGGCCATGCCAAGTCCCTTCTAACTGTTTAAATTACAGCTTCACAGATGTCTCCTGCTACTGATGTTGGCTGAGGAAGGGAACAAACCAAATCAGGACAACTGTGACAGAAAAATGACAGGAAGCCACTGGCATTTACATTCTTATTGTGGTTTCTGGTATTTTTGTTTTGTTTTGCTTTTTAACTTTTTTCCTAGAAAAAAAACACAACCGGGGACTTTATATGACAAACTATCAGTGTCAGGATGGCAGAGGAAAAGAGAAAGAAGGCCAGAGGCATGGAAAGCTAATAAAAAGAGGGTTCCGAATCACGTGGAATGGTCCATAGGGTCAAGTCCAGGTCCTCATGAGATGACCGGTCACTTTGGCATGCGTGTTTGGTGCCCGGTCTTCTGGCCTGCCCACTCAGATGCCCATGGTCAGAGAGAGCTGGCCACACCTCAGAAATCTGACAAACTCAGGACTTTACAGAAAGTCGGACTTAATTCAGCTCCTTGGCTTTGTGCTCAGGTATCATATGGCAGGCAGTTTTTCTTGCCTAAGAGTCTGGAAGCGTGGGAGAGTCCCTCCGGACATTCCAAGCAGCTGCCCAAGCAGCTGCCCACTTTCGTGCAGACGTGGTCTTCGCCACCCACCAGACATCTGTCCAGACATTCCCAGGTCAACCTGGCCAAAGGACAGGGACATGACAGTCCCTTTCTAGCCACAACTCAATAGTGGTGTCCATTCTCCAGTTTTGTCCAAACTGTCTATCGCCTTAAGGGTGGGAAGAAACTGGAATCCATCTTTTCAGCTCAGCACCGGACACTGATTCCAAAGAAGCTAGTAACTGAACGAGGACAGCTTGGCCATCTGCATCCACACTGAAAGTCTTTCAAGTTTCACCCACTTTCTGCTCCAGATTTCAGGGCAGAAAATTCAGCCAGACCCAGAAAAAACATGTGACCAGAGTGATGGTTGGGCAAGAAAGAGCCAGTAGCACGCTGCAAGATCAGAGTACATTCAAGACAGGGAGGGGGCATGCAGCAGGCCCCAAGTCACAGGCTGGGGGACACGCCGAGTCGGAAGGAAACAGCCAGACCCACTAGTCTGACAGGGTGGGTCTGACACAGAGGGGGACCCACTGGTTTTAGTTCCTATGTGGAGAGTGGTAGGTTCCTGCCCTGGTCTGGCCCCTGCTCTTGAACTCAGGCCAGGTTACATCTCAGTGCCGCAGTCCTGAGGAGCACCACGCTGGCCGGCCAGCCAGGCCACATCCTCAGCCCCTCTGGGTTCCACAGGAAGGCCCCAGGGAGCCACAGTCACTGGGAGGGAAGGAGCAAGGGAAGAGAGGCTGCATTCTGCTGGGAGAGACTCAGGGAGGAACTACCATGGGCTTGGAAGGTGCTGTGGTCCAAAATATTGCAGAGCCAAAAGGAACGGGATACATTTCTGAAAAATGACAACAGACTTGTCCCTATTTTATAAAGAGAATATTGTTGCTGTTGCTTAGTTTTTCTTTTTCCTTTTAAAACCACTCACATTTAAAAGGTGAAGGGGCTGGGAAGATGTAGCCCCTTCACTTGATTGGTGACAGGCACCAGGCGGCCTCAGTCTCAAGGCGGGTTCTGCTCTCCTGGCCTGGGCTCCAGCCACACGAAGCTAGGGCAGGACGGGGCAAGCAACTGCTCTGCTTTCCCAACAAAATTCCTTCTCCCCAAAAACCAGAACACATGTGAGGAGAAGTCCAAAGACTAAAGTGCAGAGAACTCTCAGAGTGGGGAGCCTGGTATTGGAGCACTCCGAGAAGGAATGGGAATGGGGGCGGGGTCAGCCCAGAGCTACAGCTGTGGAACAAACGAGCCCTGTGAGGTGAGCCTGCAGGGCACAGTCCCCTTTCCCTTGGGCCTCGTTGACACTGCTTCTGTCTGGGACTATCCACTATCAGCAGCTCACCAAGGAAAGTCTAGTCCCAAAGACACGGCCCATGAGGGGAGAAAACCTGTATGACCATCCCTGGCTGGTACTGACTAGGAGTGTGACGGGAACAGGAGGTGGTGGGAGGGGAAACAGTGCAGTATATAAAACTGATGAACCTCAGGTTTCGAGAACAGGGATACATGGACCACCCTAAAGGCAGAGTCTCTCCTAGGGAAGGTTTGGTGAAGATGGTCAGGATCCTACCAGCGAGGCCTGCTGAGGAAAGGCGCTCCTCTGGGCACGAGAGGAGCTGCAGAGTCAGGGGAGGGGCTGCTGAGGAAGAAAGCCCACAGTTGGCATTAGGGTGTGTAGGCCGGGGGCGGCTGGAATTGGTTGATGACCTCATACTCTGCCGGGTAGGGCTCGTTCTCTTCCATCTCGGAGAGCAGCTCCAGCGCCTGCTCCTCTTCCTCTGTAGGGTAGTGGCGCAAGAGGTTGGCTGCTGTGGCCAGGATCGAAGCTCCGCCAGCTCCTGCCACCAGGTAGAAGCTAACAGCAAAGGTGACATAGACCTGGGAGCCATGGTACTTCTTATGTTGCTGCTGCTGGGCCAGGATGAGTTCAGAAGCCCAGTAAGAGAAGCCGATGACGGTGGCACACTGCAGAACTGGGGGACGAGGGACAGCACAGAAGGGCGATTAGGAGGCACCCTGTAGCCAGGATGCTTGAGGAACCAATCACAGCCTCTCTACCCAAACCTCATTCTCAGAGAACCTGTCTGGCCCTAGACCCTGCAAGGAGAAGCTCCCCTGGCCATGGGATTCCTGGCCTGGGGTTGCGGGTATTTGGCTGACTCTATCTAGGCCAGATTCTCAGTTTGCAACTGGGATACTAAAACCACTGGCTGTCATTGGGTACCTAAAAGGAACAGATAAGGTCATGAAGTTTGAGAGTTGGAGTTGACATCATCACAAGTCAAATCAACACAGCAGCTCAGTTGTGAGGGAGGACAGCAGCCACATATAGCAGAGAAGGCTGGTATGCAGGGAAGCAGGAGAGTGGAGAGGAGAGAATCCGACTATGAACTCCAGGGGAGACACAGGGAGACAGCCTGGTTCGTTCCTCGTTCATTCTGGGCCCTGAGCTCAGTGGGGCTTCAAATGCTGTTTTTAGAGAGTCATGAGATTCCCTGTGGAATTCTAACAACATTCCCTCTCTACAGCTGGGCTGAGTGGGTTTGTGGTCCTGCCAAGAGTGCATATCAATGACTAAAGCAAGCTGCTAACACGCCCTGATGCTCTGTGAAAGGCTGGAGCTTTTCACATGAACACCTGGAGCAGCATCTGCTCATAGAACCCTGTGTCCCCACCTGCAACACCAGGCACACGCACCAGCCTGTAACAGTTCCCCTCCATAGTGAGCAGGCTCTGAGCTTACCGGTGAGGATATGGGCAAAGGCATAGCGACGGGTGATCTTCAGGGCTGGATGCTTGGGCCCAAAGACATCCAGAAGGAATGCGGAGAGACTGCACAGGATGCCCAAGAAGCAGAAGGCGGCAATGACTCGCAGGAGCAGCACTGTCTGGGGGTTCATGCAGAAATCTGTGTGGGGAGAACCAAATCGTCAGAGCCCCAGGTAACACCTGATGCAGGAAAGCCCCACCTAGAAGGAGCTTGATTCCCCTCTACCACAGTCCTGGGGAGCCAGGGGAGCAATCTCCATATCGGCAGACAGTAGCCCTGGGTCACTATTCCTTATACCCCAAGTCCTTTTTTTCATCAAGACTAGGTGCAAGACTCCGCTTCATTGGACTATGCTCTTTTACTTAGTTTTAAATATTCTGACAAGTAATCTGACATGTTAATGCATTCTGCTAAAAAATGCTTTGGGCTGGCAGGAGAAGTCTGAGACAGCCAGAAAAGCTAAGGCCAGAGGTTAATTAATGTTGATTCTCCATTTACTCACTCATTCATTCCTTTTTTGTTCCAAAAAGAATTTGAAGACACTATGTTAATGAATAAGTCAAATACAGAAGGACACATACTGTATGATTCCACTCATATAAGATACCCAGAATAGTCAAATTCATAGAGACTGAAATTACAATGGTGGTTGCCTGAGGATGGGGAGAGGGGGGAACAGGGAGTTAATGTGTACAGAGTTACAATTTTGAAATGAGGGAACCGGTCTAGAAATGGATAGTGGTATTGCTTGTATAACAGTGTGAATGTATTTAATGTCACTGAACTATACACTTGAAAATGGTTACAATGTTAAATTTTATGTTATGTACATTTTACCACAATAAAAAAAAGTAAAATAGCCAAGCTTGGTGGCTCCGCCTGTAATCCCGCGCCTTTGGGACGCTGAGGTGAGTGGATTGCCTGAGCCCGCGGGTTCGAGACCCACCTGGGCAGCGGGACCTCATCTCTACAATAAACCAAAAAATCAGCCGGGCGTGGTAGCACATGACTGTAATTCCGGTCACTTGGAAGGCTGAGGCAGAAGGATCGCTGGAGTCCAGCAGGTCGAGGCTGCAGTGGCCGGGAG